>NW_026870454.1:600000-881936 GCF_963576545.1 Limanda limanda
ACAAGCTCGGGGATGGTACCAATCGATCCGCAGGACCCAAATTAGTCCAGATGCAACCACTTTCCAAGTCTCTCCGACCTTCACAAAAAAAGTTATTCAAGAATATCTCTTTCTCTTATGTGCTTTCATCCCTAACCCTAACCCTAACCCTTCCGAAAGTCGGAGAAGCTCAAGGATGGTACCGATCGATGCGCGCTACCCCATTTAGTGGGGGTAGAGCCTACTTGCAAGTCTCTCCGACCTTCACAAAAAAAGTTATTCAAGAATATCTCTTTCTCCTATGTGCTTTCATCCCTAACCCTAACCCTAACCCTTCCGAAAGTCGGAGAAGCTCAAGGATGGTACCAATCGATGCGCGTTACCCCATTTAGTGGGGGTAGAGCCTACTTGCAAGTCTCTCCGACCTTCACAAAAAAAGTTATTCAAGAATATCTCCTCAGATTTGGGGGAATTTCGTCGGTCGACCTCTTCCGAAGGTCGTACAAGCTCGGGGATGGTACCAATCGATCTGCAGGACCCAAATTAGTCCAGATGCAACCACTTTCCAAGTCTCTCCGACCTTCACAAAAAAAGTTATTCAAGAATATCTCTTTCTCCTATGTGCTTTCATCCCTAACCCTAACCCTAACCCTTCCGAAAGTCGGAGAAGCTCAAGGATGGTACCGATCGATGCGCGCTACCCCATTTAGTGGGGGTAGAGCCTACTTGCAAGTCTCTCCGACCTTCACAAAAAAAGTTATTCAAGAATATCTCTTTCTCCTATGTGCTTTCATCCCTAACCCTAACCCTTCCGAAAGTCGGAGAAGCTCAAGGATGGTACCGATCGATGCGCGCTACCCCATTTAGTGGGGGTAGAGCCTACTTGCAAGTCTCTCAGACCTTCACAAAAAAAGTTATTCAAGAATATCTCTTTCTCCTATGTGCTTTCATCCCTAACCCTAACCCTAACCCTTCCGAAAGTCGGAGAAGCTCAAGGATGGTACCGATCGATGCGCGCTACCCCATTTAGTGGGGGTAGAGCCTACTTGCAAGTCTCTCCGACCTTCACAAAAAAAGTTATTCAAGAATATCTCTTTCTCCTATGTGCTTTCATCCCTAACCCTAACCCTAACCCTTCCGAAAGTCGTAGAAGCTCAAGGATGGTACCGATCGATGCGCGCTACCCCATTTAGTGGGGGTAGAGCCTACTTGCAAGTCTCTCCGACCTTCACAAAAAAAGTTATTCAAGAATATCTCTTTCTCCTATGTGCTTTCATCCCTAACCCTAACCATAACCCTTCCGAAAGTCGGAGAAGCTCAAGGATGGTACCGATCGATGCGCGCTACCCCATTTAGTGGGGGTAGAGCCTACTTGCAAGTCTCTCCGACCTTCACAAAAAAAGTTATTCAAGAATATCTCTTTCTCCTATGTGCTTTCATCCCTAACCCTAACCCTAACCCTTCCGAAAGTCGGAGAAGCTCAAGGATGGTACCGATCGATGCGCGCTACCCCATTTAGTGGGGGTAGATCCTACTTGCAAGTCTCTCCGACCTTCACAAAAAAAGTTATTCAAGAATATCTCCTCAGATTTGGGGGAATTTCGTCGGTCGACCTCTTCCGAAGGTCGTACAAGCTCGGGGATGGTACCAATCGATCCGCAGGACCCAAATTAGTCCAGATGCAACCACTTTCCAAGTCTCTCCGACCTTCACAAAAAAAGTTATTCAAGAATATCTCTTTCTCCTATGTGCTTTCATCCCTAACCCTAACCCTTCCGAAAGTCGGAGAAGCTCAAGGATGGTACTGATCGATGCGCGCTACCCCATTTAGTGGGGGTAGAGCCTACTTGCAAGTCTCTCCGACCTTCACAAAAAAAGTTATTCAAGAATATCTCTTTCTCCTATGTGCTTTCATCCCTAACCCTAACCCTAACCCTTCCGAAAGTCGGAGAAGCTCAAGGATGGTACCGATCGATGCGCGCTACCCCATTTAGTGGGGGTAGAGCCTACTTGCAAGTCTCTCCGACCTTCACAAAAAAAGTTATTCAAGAATATCTCTTTCTCCTATGTGCTTTCATCCCTAACCCTAACCCTAACCCTTCCGAAAGTCGGAGAAGCTCAAGGATGGTACCGATCGATGCGCGCTACCCCATTTAGTGGGGGTAGAGCCTACTTGCAAGTCTCTCCGACCTTCACAAAAAAAGTTATTCAAGAATATCTCTTTCTCCTATGTGCTTTCATCCCTAACCCTAACCCTTCCGAAAGTCGGAGAAGCTCAAGGATGGTACCGATCGATGCGCGCTACCCCATTTAGTGGGGGTAGATCCTACTTGCAAGTCTCTCCGACCTTCACAAAAAAAGTTATTCAAGAATATCTCCTCAGATTTGGGGGAATTTCGTCGGTCGACCTCTTCCGAAGGTCGTACAAGCTCGGGGATGGTACCAATCGATCCGCAGGACCCAAATTAGTCCAGATGCAACCACTTTCCAAGTCTCTCCGACCTTCACAAAAAAAGTTATTCAAGAATATCTCTTTCTCTTATGTGCTTTCATCCCTAACCCTAACCCTAACCCTTCCGAAAGTCGGAGAAGCTCAAGGATGGTACCGATCGATGCGCGCTACCCCATTTAGTGGGGGTAGAGCCTACTTGCAAGTCTCTCCGACCTTCACAAAAAAAGTTATTCAAGAATATCTCTTTCTCCTATGTGCTTTCATCCCTAACCCTAACCCTAACCCTTCCGAAAGTCGGAGAAGCTCAAGGATGGTACCAATCGATGCGCGTTACCCCATTTAGTGGGGGTAGAGCCTACTTGCAAGTCTCTCCGACCTTCACAAAAAAAGTTATTCAAGAATATCTCCTCAGATTTGGGGGAATTTCGTCGGTCGACCTCTTCCGAAGGTCGTACAAGCTCGGGGATGGTACCAATCGATCTGCAGGACCCAAATTAGTCCAGATGCAACCACTTTCCAAGTCTCTCCGACCTTCACAAAAAAAGTTATTCAAGAATATCTCTTTCTCCTATGTGCTTTCATCCCTAACCCTAACCCTAACCCTTCCGAAAGTCGGAGAAGCTCAAGGATGGTACCGATCGATGCGCGCTACCCCATTTAGTGGGGGTAGAGCCTACTTGCAAGTCTCTCCGACCTTCACAAAAAAAGTTATTCAAGAATATCTCTTTCTCCTATGTGCTTTCATCCCTAACCCTAACCCTTCCGAAAGTCGGAGAAGCTCAAGGATGGTACCGATCGATGCGCGCTACCCCATTTAGTGGGGGTAGAGCCTACTTGCAAGTCTCTCAGACCTTCACAAAAAAAGTTATTCAAGAATATCTCTTTCTCCTATGTGCTTTCATCCCTAACCCTAACCCTAACCCTTCCGAAAGTCGGAGAAGCTCAAGGATGGTACCGATCGATGCGCGCTACCCCATTTAGTGGGGGTAGAGCCTACTTGCAAGTCTCTCCGACCTTCACAAAAAAAGTTATTCAAGAATATCTCTTTCTCCTATGTGCTTTCATCCCTAACCCTAACCCTAACCCTTCCGAAAGTCGGAGAAGCTCAAGGATGGTACCGATCGATGCGCGCTACCCCATTTAGTGGGGGTAGAGCCTACTTGCAAGTCTCTCCGACCTTCACAAAAAAAGTTATTCAAGAATATCTCTTTCTCCTATGTGCTTTCATCCCTAACCCTAACCCTAACCCTTCCGAAAGTCGGAGAAGCTCAAGGATGGTACCGATCGATGCGCGCTACCCCATTTAGTGGGGGTAGAGCCTACTTGCAAGTCTCTCCGACCTTCACAAAAAAAGTTATTCAAGAATATCTCCTCAGATTTGGGGGAATTTCGTCGGTCGACCTCTTCCGAAGGTCGTACAAGCTCGGGGATGGTACCAATCGATCCGCAGGACCCAAATTAGTCCAGATGCAACCACTTTCCAAGTCTCTCCGACCTTCACAAAAAAAGTTATTCAAGAATATCTCTTTCTCCTATGTGCTTTCATCCCTAACCCTAACCCTAACCCTTCCGAAAGTCGGAGAAGCTCAAGGATGGTACCGATCGATGCGCGCTACCCCATTTAGTGGGGGTAGAGCCTACTTGCAAGTCTCTCCGACCTTCACAAAAAAAGTTATTCAAGAATATCTCTTTCTCCTATGTGCTTTCATCCCTAACCCTAACCCTAACCCTTCCGAAAGTCGGAGAAGCTCAAGGATGGTACTGATCGATGCGCGCTACCCCATTTAGTGGGGGTAGAGCCTACTTGCAAGTCTCTCCGACCTTCACAAAAAAAGTTATTCAAGAATATCTCCTCAGATTTGGGGGAATTTCGTCGGTCGACCTCTTCCGAAGGTCGTACAAGCTCGGGGATGGTACCAATCGATCTGCAGGACCCAAATTAGTCCAGATGCAACCACTTTCCAAGTCTCTCCGACCTTCACAAAAAAAGTTATTCAAGAATATCTCTTTCTCCTATGTGCTTTCATCCCTAACCCTAACCCTTCCGAAAGTCGGAGAAGCTCAAGGATGGTACCGATCGATGCGCGCTACCCTATTTAGTGGGGGTAGAGCCTACTTGCAAGTCTCTCCGACCTTCACAAAAAAAGTTATTCAAGAATATCTCTTTCTCCTATGTGCTTTCATCCCTAACCCTAACCCTAACCCTTCCGAAAGTCGGAGAAGCTCAAGGATGGTACTGATCGATGCGCGCTACCCCATTTAGTGGGGGTAGAGCCTACTTGCAAGTCTCTCCGACCTTCACAAAAAAAGTTATTCAAGAATATCTCTTTCTCCTATGTGCTTTCATCCCTAACCCTAACCCTAACCCTTCCGAAAGTCGGAGAAGCTCAAGGATGGTACCGATCGATGCGCGCTACCCCATTTAGTGGGGGTAGAGCCTACTTGCAAGTCTCTCCGACCTTCACAAAAAAAGTTATTCAAGAATATCTCTTTCTCCTATGTGCTTTCATCCCTAACCCTAACCCTAACCCTTCCGAAAGTCGGAGAAGCTCAAGGATGGTACCGATCGATGCGCGCTACCCCATTTAGTGGGGGTAGAGCCTACTTGCAAGTCTCTCCGACCTTCACAAAAAAAGTTATTCAAGAATATCTCTTTCTCCTATGTGCTTTCATCCCTAACCCTAACCCTTCCGAAAGTCGGAGAAGCTCAAGGATGGTACCGATCGATGCGCGCTACCCCATTTAGTGGGGGTAGATCCTACTTGCAAGTCTCTCCGACCTTCACAAAAAAAGTTATTCAAGAATATCTCCTCAGATTTGGGGGAATTTCGTCGGTCGACCTCTTCCGAAGGTCGTACAAGCTCGGGGATGGTACCAATCGATCCGCAGGACCCAAATTAGTCCAGATGCAACCACTTTCCAAGTCTCTCCGACCTTCACAAAAAAAGTTATTCAAGAATATCTCTTTCTCTTATGTGCTTTCATCCCTAACCCTAACCCTAACCCTTCCGAAAGTCGGAGAAGCTCAAGGATGGTACCGATCGATGCGCGCTACCCCATTTAGTGGGGGTAGAGCCTACTTGCAAGTCTCTCCGACCTTCACAAAAAAAGTTATTCAAGAATATCTCTTTCTCCTATGTGCTTTCATCCCTAACCCTAACCCTAACCCTTCCGAAAGTCGGAGAAGCTCAAGGATGGTACCAATCGATGCGCGTTACCCCATTTAGTGGGGGTAGAGCCTACTTGCAAGTCTCTCCGACCTTCACAAAAAAAGTTATTCAAGAATATCTCCTCAGATTTGGGGGAATTTCGTCGGTCGACCTCTTCCGAAGGTCGTACAAGCTCGGGGATGGTACCAATCGATCTGCAGGACCCAAATTAGTCCAGATGCAACCACTTTCCAAGTCTCTCCGACCTTCACAAAAAAAGTTATTCAAGAATATCTCTTTCTCCTATGTGCTTTCATCCCTAACCCTAACCCTAACCCTTCCGAAAGTCGGAGAAGCTCAAGGATGGTACCGATCGATGCGCGCTACCCCATTTAGTGGGGGTAGAGCCTACTTGCAAGTCTCTCCGACCTTCACAAAAAAAGTTATTCAAGAATATCTCTTTCTCCTATGTGCTTTCATCCCTAACCCTAACCCTTCCGAAAGTCGGAGAAGCTCAAGGATGGTACCGATCGATGCGCGCTACCCCATTTAGTGGGGGTAGAGCCTACTTGCAAGTCTCTCAGACCTTCACAAAAAAAGTTATTCAAGAATATCTCTTTCTCCTATGTGCTTTCATCCCTAACCCTAACCCTAACCCTTCCGAAAGTCGGAGAAGCTCAAGGATGGTACCGATCGATGCGCGCTACCCCATTTAGTGGGGGTAGAGCCTACTTGCAAGTCTCTCCGACCTTCACAAAAAAAGTTATTCAAGAATATCTCTTTCTCCTATGTGCTTTCATCCCTAACCCTAACCCTAACCCTTCCGAAAGTCGGAGAAGCTCAAGGATGGTACCGATCGATGCGCGCTACCCCATTTAGTGGGGGTAGAGCCTACTTGCAAGTCTCTCCGACCTTCACAAAAAAAGTTATTCAAGAATATCTCTTTCTCCTATGTGCTTTCATCCCTAACCCTAACCCTAACCCTTCCGAAAGTCGGAGAAGCTCAAGGATGGTACCGATCGATGCGCGCTACCCCATTTAGTGGGGGTAGAGCCTACTTGCAAGTCTCTCCGACCTTCACAAAAAAAGTTATTCAAGAATATCTCCTCAGATTTGGGGGAATTTCGTCGGTCGACCTCTTCCGAAGGTCGTACAAGCTCGGGGATGGTACCAATCGATCCGCAGGACCCAAATTAGTCCAGATGCAACCACTTTCCAAGTCTCTCCGACCTTCACAAAAAAAGTTATTCAAGAATATCTCTTTCTCCTATGTGCTTTCATCCCTAACCCTAACCCTAACCCTTCCGAAAGTCGGAGAAGCTCAAGGATGGTACCGATCGATGCGCGCTACCCCATTTAGTGGGGGTAGAGCCTACTTGCAAGTCTCTCCGACCTTCACAAAAAAAGTTATTCAAGAATATCTCTTTCTCCTATGTGCTTTCATCCCTAACCCTAACCCTAACCCTTCCGAAAGTCGGAGAAGCTCAAGGATGGTACTGATCGATGCGCGCTACCCCATTTAGTGGGGGTAGAGCCTACTTGCAAGTCTCTCCGACCTTCACAAAAAAAGTTATTCAAGAATATCTCCTCAGATTTGGGGGAATTTCGTCGGTCGACCTCTTCCGAAGGTCGTACAAGCTCGGGGATGGTACCAATCGATCTGCAGGACCCAAATTAGTCCAGATGCAACCACTTTCCAAGTCTCTCCGACCTTCACAAAAAAAGTTATTCAAGAATATCTCTTTCTCCTATGTGCTTTCATCCCTAACCCTAACCCTTCCGAAAGTCGGAGAAGCTCAAGGATGGTACCGATCGATGCGCGCTACCCTATTTAGTGGGGGTAGAGCCTACTTGCAAGTCTCTCCGACCTTCACAAAAAAAGTTATTCAAGAATATCTCTTTCTCCTATGTGCTTTCATCCCTAACCCTAACCCTAACCCTTCCGAAAGTCGGAGAAGCTCAAGGATGGTACTGATCGATGCGCGCTACCCCATTTAGTGGGAGTAGAGCCTACTTGCAAGTCTCTCCGACCTTCACAAAAAAAGTTATTCAAGAATATCTCTTTCTCCTATGTGCTTTCATCCCTAACCCTAACCCTAACCCTTCCGAAAGTCGGAGAAGCTCAAGGATGGTACCGATCGATGCGCGCTACCCCATTTAGTGGGGGTAGATCCTACTTGCAAGTCTCTCCGACCTTCACAAAAAAAGTTATTCAAGAATATCTCCTCAGATTTGGGGGAATTTCGTCGGTCGACCTCTTCCGAAGGTCGTACAAGCTCGGGGATGGTACCAATCGATCCGCAGGACCCAAATTAGTCCAGATGCAACCACTTTCCAAGTCTCTCCGACCTTCACAAAAAAAGTTATTCAAGAATATCTCTTTCTCCTATGTGCTTTCATCCCTAACCCTAACCCTTCCGAAAGTCGGAGAAGCTCAAGGATGGTACTGATCGATGCGCGCTACCCCATTTAGTGGGGGTAGAGCCTACTTGCAAGTCTCTCCGACCTTCACAAAAAAAGTTATTCAAGAATATCTCTTTCTCCTATGTGCTTTCATCCCTAACCCTAACCCTAACCCTTCCGAAAGTCGGAGAAGCTCAAGGATGGTACCGATCGATGCGCGCTACCCCATTTAGTGGGGGTAGAGCCTACTTGCAAGTCTCTCCGACCTTCACAAAAAAAGTTATTCAAGAATATCTCTTTCTCCTATGTGCTTTCATCCCTAACCCTAACCCTAACCCTTCCGAAAGTCGGAGAAGCTCAAGGATGGTACCGATCGATGCGCGCTACCCCATTTAGTGGGGGTAGAGCCTACTTGCAAGTCTCTCCGACCTTCACAAAAAAAGTTATTCAAGAATATCTCTTTCTCCTATGTGCTTTCATCCCTAACCCTAACCCTTCCGAAAGTCGGAGAAGCTCAAGGATGGTACCGATCGATGCGCGCTACCCCATTTAGTGGGGGTAGATCCTACTTGCAAGTCTCTCCGACCTTCACAAAAAAAGTTATTCAAGAATATCTCCTCAGATTTGGGGGAATTTCGTCGGTCGACCTCTTCCGAAGGTCGTACAAGCTCGGGGATGGTACCAATCGATCCGCAGGACCCAAATTAGTCCAGATGCAACCACTTTCCAAGTCTCTCCGACCTTCACAAAAAAAGTTATTCAAGAATATCTCTTTCTCTTATGTGCTTTCATCCCTAACCCTAACCCTAACCCTTCCGAAAGTCGGAGAAGCTCAAGGATGGTACCGATCGATGCGCGCTACCCCATTTAGTGGGGGTAGAGCCTACTTGCAAGTCTCTCCGACCTTCACAAAAAAAGTTATTCAAGAATATCTCTTTCTCCTATGTGCTTTCATCCCTAACCCTAACCCTAACCCTTCCGAAAGTCGGAGAAGCTCAAGGATGGTACCAATCGATGCGCGTTACCCCATTTAGTGGGGGTAGAGCCTACTTGCAAGTCTCTCCGACCTTCACAAAAAAAGTTATTCAAGAATATCTCCTCAGATTTGGGGGAATTTCGTCGGTCGACCTCTTCCGAAGGTCGTACAAGCTCGGGGATGGTACCAATCGATCTGCAGGACCCAAATTAGTCCAGATGCAACCACTTTCCAAGTCTCTCCGACCTTCACAAAAAAAGTTATTCAAGAATATCTCTTTCTCCTATGTGCTTTCATCCCTAACCCTAACCCTAACCCTTCCGAAAGTCGGAGAAGCTCAAGGATGGTACCGATCGATGCGCGCTACCCCATTTAGTGGGGGTAGAGCCTACTTGCAAGTCTCTCCGACCTTCACAAAAAAAGTTATTCAAGAATATCTCTTTCTCCTATGTGCTTTCATCCCTAACCCTAACCCTTCCGAAAGTCGGAGAAGCTCAAGGATGGTACCGATCGATGCGCGCTACCCCATTTAGTGGGGGTAGAGCCTACTTGCAAGTCTCTCAGACCTTCACAAAAAAAGTTATTCAAGAATATCTCTTTCTCCTATGTGCTTTCATCCCTAACCCTAACCCTAACCCTTCCGAAAGTCGGAGAAGCTCAAGGATGGTACCGATCGATGCGCGCTACCCCATTTAGTGGGGGTAGAGCCTACTTGCAAGTCTCTCCGACCTTCACAAAAAAAGTTATTCAAGAATATCTCTTTCTCCTATGTGCTTTCATCCCTAACCCTAACCCTAACCCTTCCGAAAGTCGGAGAAGCTCAAGGATGGTACCGATCGATGCGCGCTACCCCATTTAGTGGGGGTAGAGCCTACTTGCAAGTCTCTCCGACCTTCACAAAAAAAGTTATTCAAGAATATCTCTTTCTCCTATGTGCTTTCATCCCTAACCCTAACCCTAACCCTTCCGAAAGTCGGAGAAGCTCAAGGATGGTACCGATCGATGCGCGCTACCCCATTTAGTGGGGGTAGAGCCTACTTGCAAGTCTCTCCGACCTTCACAAAAAAAGTTATTCAAGAATATCTCCTCAGATTTGGGGGAATTTCGTCGGTCGACCTCTTCCGAAGGTCGTACAAGCTCGGGGATGGTACCAATCGATCCGCAGGACCCAAATTAGTCCAGATGCAACCACTTTCCAAGTCTCTCCGACCTTCACAAAAAAAGTTATTCAAGAATATCTCTTTCTCCTATGTGCTTTCATCCCTAACCCTAACCCTAACCCTTCCGAAAGTCGGAGAAGCTCAAGGATGGTACCGATCGATGCGCGCTACCCCATTTAGTGGGGGTAGAGCCTACTTGCAAGTCTCTCCGACCTTCACAAAAAAAGTTATTCAAGAATATCTCTTTCTCCTATGTGCTTTCATCCCTAACCCTAACCCTAACCCTTCCGAAAGTCGGAGAAGCTCAAGGATGGTACTGATCGATGCGCGCTACCCCATTTAGTGGGGGTAGAGCCTACTTGCAAGTCTCTCCGACCTTCACAAAAAAAGTTATTCAAGAATATCTCCTCAGATTTGGGGGAATTTCGTCGGTCGACCTCTTCCGAAGGTCGTACAAGCTCGGGGATGGTACCAATCAATCTGCAGGACCCAAATTAGTCCAGATGCAACCACTTTCCAAGTCTCTCCGACCTTCACAAAAAAAGTTATTCAAGAATATCTCTTTCTCCTATGTGCTTTCATCCCTAACCCTAACCCTTCCGAAAGTCGGAGAAGCTCAAGGATGGTACCGATCGATGCGCGCTACCCTATTTAGTGGGGGTAGAGCCTACTTGCAAGTCTCTCCGACCTTCACAAAAAAAGTTATTCAAGAATATCTCTTTCTCCTATGTGCTTTCATCCCTAACCCTAACCCTAACCCTTCCGAAAGTCGGAGAAGCTCAAGGATGGTACTGATCGATGCGCGCTACCCCATTTAGTGGGAGTAGAGCCTACTTGCAAGTCTCTCCGACCTTCACAAAAAAAGTTATTCAAGAATATCTCTTTCTCCTATGTGCTTTCATCCCTAACCCTAACCCTAACCCTTCCGAAAGTCGGAGAAGCTCAAGGATGGTACCGATCGATGCGCGCTACCCCATTTAGTGGGGGTAGATCCTACTTGCAAGTCTCTCCGACCTTCACAAAAAAAGTTATTCAAGAATATCTCCTCAGATTTGGGGGAATTTCGTCGGTCGACCTCTTCCGAAGGTCGTACAAGCTCGGGGATGGTACCAATCGATCCGCAGGACCCAAATTAGTCCAGATGCAACCACTTTCCAAGTCTCTCCGACCTTCACAAAAAAAGTTATTCAAGAATATCTCTTTCTCCTATGTGCTTTCATCCCTAACCCTAACCCTTCCGAAAGTCGGAGAAGCTCAAGGATGGTACTGATCGATGCGCGCTACCCCATTTAGTGGGGGTAGAGCCTACTTGCAAGTCTCTCCGACCTTCACAAAAAAAGTTATTCAAGAATATCTCTTTCTCCTATGTGCTTTCATCCCTAACCCTAACCCTAACCCTTCCGAAAGTCGGAGAAGCTCAAGGATGGTACCGATCGATGCGCGCTACCCCATTTAGTGGGGGTAGAGCCTACTTGCAAGTCTCTCCGACCTTCACAAAAAAAGTTATTCAAGAATATCTCTTTCTCCTATGTGCTTTCATCCCTAACCCTAACCCTAACCCTTCCGAAAGTCGGAGAAGCTCAAGGATGGTACCGATCGATGCGCGCTACCCCATTTAGTGGGGGTAGAGCCTACTTGCAAGTCTCTCCGACCTTCACAAAAAAAGTTATTCAAGAATATCTCTTTCTCCTATGTGCTTTCATCCCTAACCCTAACCCTTCCGAAAGTCGGAGAAGCTCAAGGATGGTACCGATCGATGCGCGCTACCCCATTTAGTGGGGGTAGATCCTACTTGCAAGTCTCTCCGACCTTCACAAAAAAAGTTATTCAAGAATATCTCCTCAGATTTGGGGGAATTTCGTCGGTCGACCTCTTCCGAAGGTCGTACAAGCTCGGGGATGGTACCAATCGATCCGCAGGACCCAAATTAGTCCAGATGCAACCACTTTCCAAGTCTCTCCGACCTTCACAAAAAAAGTTATTCAAGAATATCTCTTTCTCTTATGTGCTTTCATCCCTAACCCTAACCCTAACCCTTCCGAAAGTCGGAGAAGCTCAAGGATGGTACCGATCGATGCGCGCTACCCCATTTAGTGGGGGTAGAGCCTACTTGCAAGTCTCTCCGACCTTCACAAAAAAAGTTATTCAAGAATATCTCTTTCTCCTATGTGCTTTCATCCCTAACCCTAACCCTAACCCTTCCGAAAGTCGGAGAAGCTCAAGGATGGTACCAATCGATGCGCGTTACCCCATTTAGTGGGGGTAGAGCCTACTTGCAAGTCTCTCCGACCTTCACAAAAAAAGTTATTCAAGAATATCTCCTCAGATTTGGGGGAATTTCGTCGGTCGACCTCTTCCGAAGGTCGTACAAGCTCGGGGATGGTACCAATCGATCTGCAGGACCCAAATTAGTCCAGATGCAACCACTTTCCAAGTCTCTCCGACCTTCACAAAAAAAGTTATTCAAGAATATCTCTTTCTCCTATGTGCTTTCATCCCTAACCCTAACCCTAACCCTTCCGAAAGTCGGAGAAGCTCAAGGATGGTACCGATCGATGCGCGCTACCCCATTTAGTGGGGGTAGAGCCTACTTGCAAGTCTCTCCGACCTTCACAAAAAAAGTTATTCAAGAATATCTCTTTCTCCTATGTGCTTTCATCCCTAACCCTAACCCTTCCGAAAGTCGGAGAAGCTCAAGGATGGTACCGATCGATGCGCGCTACCCCATTTAGTGGGGGTAGAGCCTACTTGCAAGTCTCTCAGACCTTCACAAAAAAAGTTATTCAAGAATATCTCTTTCTCCTATGTGCTTTCATCCCTAACCCTAACCCTAACCCTTCCGAAAGTCGGAGAAGCTCAAGGATGGTACCGATCGATGCGCGCTACCCCATTTAGTGGGGGTAGAGCCTACTTGCAAGTCTCTCCGACCTTCACAAAAAAAGTTATTCAAGAATATCTCTTTCTCCTATGTGCTTTCATCCCTAACCCTAACCCTAACCCTTCCGAAAGTCGGAGAAGCTCAAGGATGGTACCGATCGATGCGCGCTACCCCATTTAGTGGGGGTAGAGCCTACTTGCAAGTCTCTCCGACCTTCACAAAAAAAGTTATTCAAGAATATCTCTTTCTCCTATGTGCTTTCATCCCTAACCCTAACCCTAACCCTTCCGAAAGTCGGAGAAGCTCAAGGATGGTACCGATCGATGCGCGCTACCCCATTTAGTGGGGGTAGAGCCTACTTGCAAGTCTCTCCGACCTTCACAAAAAAAGTTATTCAAGAATATCTCCTCAGATTTGGGGGAATTTCGTCGGTCGACCTCTTCCGAAGGTCGTACAAGCTCGGGGATGGTACCAATCGATCCGCAGGACCCAAATTAGTCCAGATGCAACCACTTTCCAAGTCTCTCCGACCTTCACAAAAAAAGTTATTCAAGAATATCTCTTTCTCCTATGTGCTTTCATCCCTAACCCTAACCCTAACCCTTCCGAAAGTCGGAGAAGCTCAAGGATGGTACCGATCGATGCGCGCTACCCCATTTAGTGGGGGTAGAGCCTACTTGCAAGTCTCTCCGACCTTCACAAAAAAAGTTATTCAAGAATATCTCTTTCTCCTATGTGCTTTCATCCCTAACCCTAACCCTAACCCTTCCGAAAGTCGGAGAAGCTCAAGGATGGTACTGATCGATGCGCGCTACCCCATTTAGTGGGGGTAGAGCCTACTTGCAAGTCTCTCCGACCTTCACAAAAAAAGTTATTCAAGAATATCTCCTCAGATTTGGGGGAATTTCGTCGGTCGACCTCTTCCGAAGGTCGTACAAGCTCGGGGATGGTACCAATCGATCTGCAGGACCCAAATTAGTCCAGATGCAACCACTTTCCAAGTCTCTCCGACCTTCACAAAAAAAGTTATTCAAGAATATCTCTTTCTCCTATGTGCTTTCATCCCTAACCCTAACCCTTCCGAAAGTCGGAGAAGCTCAAGGATGGTACCGATCGATGCGCGCTACCCTATTTAGTGGGGGTAGAGCCTACTTGCAAGTCTCTCCGACCTTCACAAAAAAAGTTATTCAAGAATATCTCTTTCTCCTATGTGCTTTCATCCCTAACCCTAACCCTAACCCTTCCGAAAGTCGGAGAAGCTCAAGGATGGTACTGATCGATGCGCGCTACCCCATTTAGTGGGAGTAGAGCCTACTTGCAAGTCTCTCCGACCTTCACAAAAAAAGTTATTCAAGAATATCTCCTCAGATTTGGGGGAATTTCGTCGGTCGACCTCTTCCGAAGGTCGTACAAGCTCGGGGATGGTACCAATCGATCTGCAGGACCCAAATTAGTCCAGATGCAACCACTTTCCAAGTCTCTCCGACCTTCACAAAAAAAGTTATTCAAGAATATCTCTTTCTCCTATGTGCTTTCATCCCTAACCCTAACCCTTCCGAAAGTCGGAGAAGCTCAAGAATGGTACCGATCGATGCGCGCTACCCCATTTAGTGGGGGTAGAGCCTACTTGCAAGTCTCTCCGACCTTCACAAAAAAAGTTATTCAAGAATATCTCTTTCTCCTATGTGCTTTCATCCCTAACCCTCACCCTAACCCTTCCGAAAGTCGGAGAAGCTCAAGGATGGTACCGATCGATGCGCGCTACCCCATTTAATGGGGGTAGAGCCTACTTGCAAGTCTCTCCGACCTTCACAAAAAAAGTTATTCAAGAATATCTCTTTCTCCTATGTGCTTTCATCCCTAACCCTAACCCTTCCGAAAGTCGGAGAAGCTCAAGGATGGTACCGATCGATGCGCGCTACCCCATTTAGTGGGGGTAGAGCCTACTTGCAAGTCTCTCCGACCTTCACAAAAAAAGTTATTCAAGAATATCTCCTCAGATTTGGGGGAATTTCGTCGGTCGACCTCTTCCTAAGGTCGTACAAGCTCGGGGATGGTACCAATCGATCCGCAGGACCCAAATTAGTCCAGATGCAACCACTTTCCAAGTCTCTCCGACCTTCACAAAAAAAGTTATTCAAGAATATCTCTTTCTCCTATGTGCTTTCATCCCTAACCCTAACCCTAACCCTTCCGAAAGTCGGAGAAGCTCAAGGATGGTACCGATCGATGCGCGCTACCCCATTTAGTGGGGGTAGAGCCTACTTGCAAGTCTCTCCGACCTTCACAAAAAAAGTTATTCAAGAATATCTCTTTCTCCTATGTGCTTTCATCCCTAACCCTAACCCTAACCCTTCCGAAAGTCGTAGAAGCTCAAGGATGGTACCGATCGATGCGCGCTACCCCATTTAGTGGGGGTAGAGCCTACTTGCAAGTCTCTCCGACCTTCACAAAAAAAGTTATTCAAGAATATCTCTTTCTCCTATGTGCTTTCATCCCTAACCCTAACCATAACCCTTCCGAAAGTCGGAGAAGCTCAAGGATGGTACCGATCGATGCGCGCTACCCCATTTAGTGGGGGTAGAGCCTACTTGCAAGTCTCTCCGACCTTCACAAAAAAAGTTATTCAAGAATATCTCTTTCTCCTATGTGCTTTCATCCCTAACCCTAACCCTAACCCTTCCGAAAGTCGGAGAAGCTCAAGGATGGTACCGATCGATGCGCGCTACCCCATTTAGTGGGGGTAGAGCCTACTTGCAAGTCTCTCCGACCTTCACAAAAAAAGTTATTCAAGAATATCTCCTCAGATTTGGGGGAATTTCGTCGGTCGACCTCTTCCGAAGGTCGTACAAGCTCGGGGATGGTACCAATCGATCCGCAGGACCCAAATTAGTCCAGATGCAACCACTTTCCAAGTCTCTCCGACCTTCACAAAAAAAGTTATTCAAGAATATCTCTTTCTCCTATGTGCTTTCATCCCTAACCCTCACCCTAACCCTTCCGAAAGTCGGAGAAGCTCAAGGATGGTACCGATCGATGCGCGCTACCCCATTTAGTGGGGGTAGAGCCTACTTGCAAGTCTCTCCGACCTTCACAAAAAACGTTATTCAAGAATATCTCTTTCTCCTATGTGCTTTCATCCCTAACCCTAACCCTTCCGAAAGTCGGAGAAGCTCAAGGATGGTACCGATCGATGCGCGCTACCCCATTTAGTGGGGGTAGAGCCTACTTGCAAGTCTCTCCGACCTTCACAAAAAAAGTTATTCAAGAATATCTCCTCAGATTTGGGGGAATTTCGTCGGTCGACCTCTTCCGAAGGTCGTACAAGCTCGGGGATGGTACCAATCGATCCGCAGGACCCAAATTAGTCCAGATGCAACCACTTTCCAAGTCTCTCCGACCTTCACAAAAAAAGTTATTCAAGAATATCTCTTTCTCCTATGTGCTTTCATCCCTAACCCTAACCCTAACCCTTCCGAAAGTCGGAGAAGCTCAAGGATGGTACCGATCGATGCGCGCTACCCCATTTAGTGGGGGTAGAGCCTACTTGCAAGTCTCTCCGACCTTCACAAAAAAAGTTATTCAAGAATATCTCTTTCTCCTATGTGCTTTCATCCCTAACCCTAACCCTAACCCTTCCGAAAGTCGGAGAAGCTCAAAGATGGTACCAATCGATGCGCGCTACCCCATTTAGTGGGGGTAGAGCCTACTTGCAAGTCTCTCCGACCTTCACAAAAAAAGTTATTCAAGAATATCTCCTCAGATTTGGGGGAATTTCGTCGGTCGACCTCTTCCGAAGGTCGTACAAGCTCGGGGATGGTACCAATCGATCCGCAGGACCAAAATTAGTCCAGATGCAACCACTTTCCAAGTCTCTCCGACCTTCACAAAAAAAGTTATTCAAGAATATCTCTTTCTCCTATGTGCTTTCATCCCTAACCCTAACCCTAACCCTTCCGAAAGTCGTAGAAGCTCAAGGATGGTACCGATCGATGCGCGCTACCCCATTTAGTGGGGGTAGAGCCTACTTGCAAGTCTCTCCGACCTTCACAAAAAAAGTTATTCAAGAATATCTCTTTCTCCTATGTGCTTTCATCCCTAACCCTAACCATAACCCTTCCGAAAGTCGGAGAAGCTCAAGGATGGTACCGATCGATGCGCGCTACCCCATTTAGTGGGGGTAGAGCCTACTTGCAAGTCTCTCCGACCTTCACAAAAAAAGTTATTCAAGAATATCTCTTTCTCCTATGTGCTTTCATCCCTAACCCTAACCCTAACCCTTCCGAAAGTCGGAGAAGCTCAAGGATGGTACCGATCGATGCGCGCTACCCCATTTAGTGGGGGTAGAGCCTACTTGCAAGTCTCTCCGACCTTCACAAAAAAAGTTATTCAAGAATATCTCCTCAGATTTGGGGGAATTTCGTCGGTCGACCTCTTCCGAAGGTCGTACAAGCTCGGGGATGGTACCAATCGATCCGCAGGACCCAAATTAGTCCAGATGCAACCACTTTCCAAGTCTCTCCGACCTTCACAAAAAAAGTTATTCAAGAATATCTCTTTCTCCTATGTGCTTTCATCCCTAACCCTCACCCTAACCCTTCCGAAAGTCGGAGAAGCTCAAGGATGGTACCGATCGATGCGCGCTACCCCATTTAGTGGGGGTAGAGCCTACTTGCAAGTCTCTCCGACCTTCACAAAAAACGTTATTCAAGAATATCTCTTTCTCCTATGTGCTTTCATCCCTAACCCTAACCCTTCCGAAAGTCGGAGAAGCTCAAGGATGGTACCGATCGATGCGCGCTACCCCATTTAGTGGGGGTAGAGCCTACTTGCAAGTCTCTCCGACCTTCACAAAAAAAGTTATTCAAGAATATCTCCTCAGATTTGGGGGAATTTCGTCGGTCGACCTCTTCCGAAGGTCGTACAAGCTCGGGGATGGTACCAATCGATCCGCAGGACCCAAATTAGTCCAGATGCAACCACTTTCCAAGTCTCTCCGACCTTCACAAAAAAAGTTATTCAAGAATATCTCTTTCTCCTATGTGCTTTCATCCCTAACCCTAACCCTAACCCTTCCGAAAGTCGGAGAAGCTCAAGGATGGTACCGATCGATGCGCGCTACCCCATTTAGTGGGGGTAGAGCCTACTTGCAAGTCTCTCCGACCTTCACAAAAAAAGTTATTCAAGAATATCTCTTTCTCCTATGTGCTTTCATCCCTAACCCTAACCCTAACCCTTCCGAAAGTCGGAGAAGCTCAAAGATGGTACCAATCGATGCGCGCTACCCCATTTAGTGGGGGTAGAGCCTACTTGCAAGTCTCTCCGACCTTCACAAAAAAAGTTATTCAAGAATATCTCCTCAGATTTGGGGGAATTTCGTCGGTCTACCTCTTCCGAAGGTCGTACAAGCTCGGGGATGGTACCAATCGATCCGCAGGACTAAAATTAGTCCAGATGCAACCACTTTCCAAGTCTCTCCGACCTTCACAAAAAAAGTTATTCAAGAATATCTCTTTCTCCTATGTGCTTTCATCCCTAACCCTAACCCTAACCCTTCCGAAAGTCGGAGAAGCTCAAGGATGGTACCGATCGATGCGCGCTACCCCATTTAGTGGGGGTAGAGCCTACTTGCAAGTCTCTCCGACCTTCACAAAAAAAGTTATTCAAGAATATCTCTTTCTCCTATGTGCTTTCATCCCTAACCCTAACCCTAACCCTTCCGAAAGTCGGAGAAGCTCAAGGATGGTACCGATCGATGCGCGCTACCCCATTTAGTGGGGGTAGAGCCTACTTGCAAGTCTCTCCGACCTTCACAAAAAAAGTTATTCAAGAATATCTCTTTCTCCTATGTGCTTTCATCCCTAACCCTAACCCTAACCCTTCCGAAAGTCGGAGAAGCTCAAGGATGGTACCAATCGATGCGCGCTACCCCATTTAGTGGGGGTAGAGCCTACTTGCAAGTCTCTCCGACCTTCACAAAAAAAGTTATTCAAGAATATCTCCTCAGATTTGGGGGAATTTCGTCGGTCGACCTCTTCCGAAGGTCGTACAAGCTCGGGGATGGTACCAATCGATCCGCAGGACCCAAATTAGTCCAGATGCAACCACTTTCCAAGTCTCTCCGACCTTCACAAAAAAAGTTATTCAAGAATATCTCTTTCTCCTATGTGCTTTCATCCCTAACCCTAACCCTAACCCTTCCGAAAGTCGGAGAAGCTCAAGGATGGTACCGATCGATGCGCGCTACCCCATTTAGTGGGGGTAGAGCCTACTTGCAAGTCTCTCCGACCTTCACAAAAAAAGTTATTCAAGAATATCTCTTTCTCCTATGTGCTTTCATCCCTAACCCTAAACCTAACCCTTCCGAAAGTCGGAGAAGCTCAAGGATGGTACCGATCGATGCGCGCTACCCCATTTAGTGGGGGTAGAGCCTACTTGCAAGTCTCTCCGACCTTCACAAAAAAAGTTATTCAAGAATATCTCTTTCTCCTATGTGCTTTCATCCCTAACCCTAACCCTAACCCTTCCGAAAGTCGGAGAAGCTCAAGGATGGTACCAATCGATGCGCGCTACCCCATTTAGTGGGGGTAGAGCCTACTTGCAAGTCTCTCCGACCTTTACAAAAAAAGTTATTCAAGAATATCTCCTCAGATTTGGGGGAATTTCGTCGGTCGACCTCTTCCGAAGGTCGTACAAGCTCGGGGATGGTACCAATCGATCCGCAGGACCCAAATTAGTCCAGATGCAACCACTTTCCAAGTCTCTCCGACCTTCACAAAAAAAGTTATTCAAGAATATCTCTTTCTCCTATGTGCTTTCATCCCTAACCCTAACCCTAACCCTTCCGAAAGTCGGAGAAGCTCAAGGATGGTACCGATCGATGCGCGCTACCCCATTTAGTGGGGGTAGAGCCTACTTGCAAGTCTCTCCGACCTTCACAAAAAAAGTTATTCAAGAATATCTCTTTCTCCTATGTGCTTTCATCCCTAACCCTAACCCTAACCCTTCCGAAAGTCGGAGAAGCTCAAGGATGGTACCGATCGATGCGCGCTACCCCATTTAGTGGGGGTAGAGCCTACTTGCAAGTCTCTCCGACCTTCACAAAAAAAGTTATTCAAGAATATCTCTTTCTCCTATGTGCTTTCATCCCTAACCCTAACTCTAACCCTTCCGAAAGTCGGAGAAGCTCAAGGATGGTACCAATCGATGCGCGCTACCCCATTTAGTGGGGGTAGAGCCTACTTGCAAGTCTCTCCGACCTTCACAAAAAAAGTTATTCAAGAATATCTCCTCAGATTTGGGGGAATTTCGTCGGTCGACCTCTTCCGAAGGTCGTACAAGCTCGGGGATGGTACCAATCGATCTGCAGGACCCAAATTAGTCCAGATGCAACCACTTTCCAAGTCTCTCCGACCTTCACAAAAAAAGTTATTCAAGAATATCTCTTTCTCCTATGTGCTTTCATCCCTAACCCTAACCCTAACCCTTCCGAAAGTCGGAGAAGCTCAAGGATGGTACCGATCGATGCGCGCTACCCCATTTAGTGGGGGTAGAGCCTACTTGCAAGTCTCTCCGACCTTCACAAAAAAAGTTATTCAAGAATATCTCTTTCTCCTATGTGCTTTCATCCCTAACCCTAACCCTAACCCTTCCGAAAGTCGGAGAAGCTCAAGGATGGTACCGATCGATGCGCGCTACCCCATTTAGTGGGGGTAGAGCCTACTTGCAAGTCTCTCCGACCTTCACAAAAAAAGTTATTCAAGAATATCTCTTTCTCCTATGTGCTTTCATCCCTAACCCTAACCCTAACCCTTCCGAAAGTCGGAGAAGCTCAAGGATGGTACCGATCGATGCGCGCTACCCCATTTAGTGGGGGTAGAGCCTACTTGCAAGTCTCTCCGACCTTCACAAAAAAAGTTATTCAAGAATATCTCCTCAGATTTGGGGGAATTTCGTCGGTCGACCTCTTCCGAAGGTCGTACAAGCTCGGGGATGGTACCAATCGATCCGCAGGACCCAAATTAGTCCAGATGCAACCACTTTCCAAGTCTCTCCGACCTTCACAAAAAAAGTTATTCAAGAATATCTCTTTCTCCTATGTGCTTTCATCCCTAACCCTCACCCTAACCCTTCCGAAAGTCGGAGAAGCTCAAGGATGGTACCGATCGATGCGCGCTACCCCATTTAGTGGGGGTAGAGCCTACTTGCAAGTCTCTCCGACCTTCACAAAAAACGTTATTCAAGAATATCTCTTTCTCCTATGTGCTTTCATCCCTAACCCTAACCCTTCCGAAAGTCGGAGAAGCTCAAGGATGGTACCGATCGATGCGCGCTACCCCATTTAGTGGGGGTAGAGCCTACTTGCAAGTCTCTCCGACCTTCACAAAAAAAGTTATTCAAGAATATCTCCTCAGATTTGGGGGAATTTCGTCGGTCGACCTCTTCCGAAGGTCGTACAAGCTCGGGGATGGTACCAATCGATCCGCAGGACCCAAATTAGTCCAGATGCAACCACTTTCCAAGTCTCTCCGACCTTCACAAAAAAAGTTATTCAAGAATATCTCTTTCTCCTATGTGCTTTCATCCCTAACCCTAACCCTAACCCTTCCGAAAGTCGGAGAAGCTCAAGGATGGTACCGATCGATGCGCGCTACCCCATTTAGTGGGGGTAGAGCCTACTTGCAAGTCTCTCCGACCTTCACAAAAAAAGTTATTCAAGAATATCTCTTTCTCCTATGTGCTTTCATCCCTAACCCTAACCCTAACCCTTCCGAAAGTCGGAGAAGCTCAAAGATGGTACCAATCGATGCGCGCTACCCCATTTAGTGGGGGTAGAGCCTACTTGCAAGTCTCTCCGACCTTCACAAAAAAAGTTATTCAAGAATATCTCCTCAGATTTGGGGGAATTTCGTCGGTCGACCTCTTCCGAAGGTCGTACAAGCTCGGGGATGGTACCAATCGATCCGCAGGACCAAAATTAGTCCAGATGCAACCACTTTCCAAGTCTCTCCGACCTTCACAAAAAAAGTTATTCAAGAATATCTCTTTCTCCTATGTGCTTTCATCCCTAACCCTAACCCTAACCCTTCCGAAAGTCGTAGAAGCTCAAGGATGGTACCGATCGATGCGCGCTACCCCATTTAGTGGGGGTAGAGCCTACTTGCAAGTCTCTCCGACCTTCACAAAAAAAGTTATTCAAGAATATCTCTTTCTCCTATGTGCTTTCATCCCTAACCCTAACCATAACCCTTCCGAAAGTCGGAGAAGCTCAAGGATGGTACCGATCGATGCGCGCTACCCCATTTAGTGGGGGTAGAGCCTACTTGCAAGTCTCTCCGACCTTCACAAAAAAAGTTATTCAAGAATATCTCTTTCTCCTATGTGCTTTCATCCCTAACCCTAACCCTAACCCTTCCGAAAGTCGGAGAAGCTCAAGGATGGTACCGATCGATGCGCGCTACCCCATTTAGTGGGGGTAGAGCCTACTTGCAAGTCTCTCCGACCTTCACAAAAAAAGTTATTCAAGAATATCTCCTCAGATTTGGGGGAATTTCGTCGGTCGACCTCTTCCGAAGGTCGTACAAGCTCGGGGATGGTACCAATCGATCCGCAGGACCCAAATTAGTCCAGATGCAACCACTTTCCAAGTCTCTCCGACCTTCACAAAAAAAGTTATTCAAGAATATCTCTTTCTCCTATGTGCTTTCATCCCTAACCCTCACCCTAACCCTTCCGAAAGTCGGAGAAGCTCAAGGATGGTACCGATCGATGCGCGCTACCCCATTTAGTGGGGGTAGAGCGTACTTGCAAGTCTCTCCGACCTTCACAAAAAACGTTATTCAAGAATATCTCTTTCTCCTATGTGCTTTCATCCCTAACCCTAACCCTTCCGAAAGTCGGAGAAGCTCAAGGATGGTACCGATCGATGCGCGCTACCCCATTTAGTGGGGGTAGAGCCTACTTGCAAGTCTCTCCGACCTTCACAAAAAAAGTTATTCAAGAATATCTCCTCAGATTTGGGGGAATTTCGTCGGTCGACCTCTTCCGAAGGTCGTACAAGCTCGGGGATGGTACCAATCGATCCGCAGGACCCAAATTAGTCCAGATGCAACCACTTTCCAAGTCTCTCCGACCTTCACAAAAAAAGTTATTCAAGAATATCTCTTTCTCCTATGTGCTTTCATCCCTAACCCTAACCCTAACCCTTCCGAAAGTCGGAGAAGCTCAAGGATGGTACCGATCGATGCGCGCTACCCCATTTAGTGGGGGTAGAGCCTACTTGCAAGTCTCTCCGACCTTCACAAAAAAAGTTATTCAAGAATATCTCTTTCTCCTATGTGCTTTCATCCCTAACCCTAACCCTAACCCTTCCGAAAGTCGGAGAAGCTCAAAGATGGTACCAATCGATGCGCGCTACCCCATTTAGTGGGGGTAGAGCCTACTTGCAAGTCTCTCCGACCTTCACAAAAAAAGTTATTCAAGAATATCTCCTCAGATTTGGGGGAATTTCGTCGGTCTACCTCTTCCGAAGGTCGTACAAGCTCGGGGATGGTACCAATCGATCCGCAGGACCAAAATTAGTCCAGATGCAACCACTTTCCAAGTCTCTCCGACCTTCACAAAAAAAGTTATTCAAGAATATCTCTTTCTCCTATGTGCTTTCATCCCTAACCCTAACCCTAACCCTTCCGAAAGTCGGAGAAGCTCAAGGATGGTACCGATCGATGCGCGCTACCCCATTTAGTGGGGGTAGAGCCTACTTGCAAGTCTCTCCGACCTTCACAAAAAAAGTTATTCAAGAATATCTCTTTCTCCTATGTGCTTTCATCCCTAACCCTAACCCTAACCCTTCCGAAAGTCGGAGAAGCTCAAGGATGGTACCGATCGATGCGCGCTACCCCATTTAGTGGGGGTAGAGCCTACTTGCAAGTCTCTCCGACCTTCACAAAAAAAGTTATTCAAGAATATCTCCTCAGATTTGGGGGAATTTCGTCGGTCGACCTCTTCCGAAGGTCGTACAAGCTCGGGGATGGTACCAATCGATCCGCAGGACCCAAATTAGTCCAGATGCAACCACTTTCCAAGTCTCTCCGACCTTCACAAAAAAAGTTATTCAAGAATATCTCTTTCTCCTATGTGCTTTCATCCCTAACCCTCACCCTAACCCTTCCGAAAGTCGGAGAAGCTCAAGGATGGTACCGATCGATGCGCGCTACCCCATTTAGTGGGGGTAGAGCCTACTTGCAAGTCTCTCCGACCTTCACAAAAAAAGTTATTCAAGAATATCTCTTTCTCCTATGTGCTTTCATCCCTAACCCTAACCCTTCCGAAAGTCGGAGAAGCTCAAGGATGGTACCGATCGATGCGCGCTACCCCATTTAGTGGGGGTAGATCCTACTTGCAAGTCTCTCCGACCTTCACAAAAAAAGTTATTCAAGAATATCTCCTCAGATTTGGGGGAATTTCGTCGGTCGACCTCTTCCGAAGGTCGTACAAGCTCGGGGATGGTACCAATCGATCCGCAGGACCCAAATTAGTCCAGATGCAACCACTTTCCAAGTCTCTCCGACCTTCACAAAAAAAGTTATTCAAGAATATCTCTTTCTCCTATGTGCTTTCATCCCTAACCCTAACCCTTCCGAAAGTCGGAGAAGCTCAAGGATGGTACCGATCGATGCGCGCTACCCCATTTAGTGGGGGTAGAGCCTACTTGCAAGTCTCTCCGACCTTCACAAAAAAAGTTATTCAAGAATATCTCTTTCTCCTATGTGCTTTCATCCCTAACCCTAACCCTAACCCTTCCGAAAGTCGGAGAAGCTCAAGGATGGTACCGATCGATGCGCGCTACCCCATTTAGTGGGGGTAGAGCCTACTTGCAAGTCTCTCCGACCTTCACAAAAAAAGTTATTCAAGAATATCTCTTTCTCCTATGTGCTTTCATCCCTAACCCTAACCCTAACCCTTCCGAAAGTCGTAGAAGCTCAAGGATGGTACCGATCGATGCGCGCTACCCCATTTAGTGGGGGTAGAGCCTACTTGCAAGTCTCTCCGACCTTCACAAAAAAAGTTATTCAAGAATATCTCTTTCTCCTATGTGCTTTCATCCCTAACCCTAACCATAACCCTTCCGAAAGTCGGAGAAGCTCAAGGATGGTACCGATCGATGCGCGCTACCCCATTTAGTGGGGGTAGAGCCTACTTGCAAGTCTCTCCGACCTTCACAAAAAAAGTTATTCAAGAATATCTCTTTCTCCTATGTGCTTTCATCCCTAACCCTAACCCTAACCCTTCCGAAAGTCGGAGAAGCTCAAGGATGGTACCGATCGATGCGCGCTACCCCATTTAGTGGGGGTAGATCCTACTTGCAAGTCTCTCCGACCTTCACAAAAAAAGTTATTCAAGAATATCTCCTCAGATTTGGGGGAATTTCGTCGGTCGACCTCTTCCGAAGGTCGTACAAGCTCGGGGATGGTACCAATCGATCCGCAGGACCCAAATTAGTCCAGATGCAACCACTTTCCAAGTCTCTCCGACCTTCACAAAAAAAGTTATTCAAGAATATCTCTTTCTCCTATGTGCTTTCATCCCTAACCCTAACCCTTCCGAAAGTCGGAGAAGCTCAAGGATGGTACTGATCGATGCGCGCTACCCCATTTAGTGGGGGTAGAGCCTACTTGCAAGTCTCTCCGACCTTCACAAAAAAAGTTATTCAAGAATATCTCTTTCTCCTATGTGCTTTCATCCCTAACCCTAACCCTAACCCTTCCGAAAGTCGGAGAAGCTCAAGGATGGTACCGATCGATGCGCGCTACCCCATTTAGTGGGGGTAGAGCCTACTTGCAAGTCTCTCCGACCTTCACAAAAAAAGTTATTCAAGAATATCTCTTTCTCCTATGTGCTTTCATCCCTAACCCTAACCCTAACCCTTCCGAAAGTCGGAGAAGCTCAAAGATGGTACCGATCGATGCGCGCTACCCCATTTAGTGGGGGTAGAGCCTACTTGCAAGTCTCTCCGACCTTCACAAAAAAAGTTATTCAAGAATATCTCTTTCTCCTATGTGCTTTCATCCCTAACCCTAACCCTTCCGAAAGTCGGAGAAGCTCAAGGATGGTACCGATCGATGCGCGCTACCCCATTTAGTGGGGGTAGATCCTACTTGCAAGTCTCTCCGACCTTCACAAAAAAAGTTATTCAAGAATATCTCCTCAGATTTGGGGGAATTTCGTCGGTCGACCTCTTCCGAAGGTCGTACAAGCTCGGGGATGGTACCAATCGATCCGCAGGACCCAAATTAGTCCAGATGCAACCACTTTCCAAGTCTCTCCGACCTTCACAAAAAAAGTTATTCAAGAATATCTCTTTCTCTTATGTGCTTTCATCCCTAACCCTAACCCTAACCCTTCCGAAAGTCGGAGAAGCTCAAGGATGGTACCGATCGATGCGCGCTACCCCATTTAGTGGGGGTAGAGCCTACTTGCAAGTCTCTCCGACCTTCACAAAAAAAGTTATTCAAGAATATCTCTTTCTCCTATGTGCTTTCATCCCTAACCCTAACCCTAACCCTTCCGAAAGTCGGAGAAGCTCAAGGATGGTACCAATCGATGCGCGTTACCCCATTTAGTGGGGGTAGAGCCTACTTGCAAGTCTCTCCGACCTTCACAAAAAAAGTTATTCAAGAATATCTCCTCAGATTTGGGGGAATTTCGTCGGTCGACCTCTTCCGAAGGTCGTACAAGCTCGGGGATGGTACCAATCGATCTGCAGGACCCAAATTAGTCCAGATGCAACCACTTTCCAAGTCTCTCCGACCTTCACAAAAAAAGTTATTCAAGAATATCTCTTTCTCCTATGTGCTTTCATCCCTAACCCTAACCCTAACCCTTCCGAAAGTCGGAGAAGCTCAAGGATGGTACCGATCGATGCGCGCTACCCCATTTAGTGGGGGTAGAGCCTACTTGCAAGTCTCTCCGACCTTCACAAAAAAAGTTATTCAAGAATATCTCTTTCTCCTATGTGCTTTCATCCCTAACCCTAACCCTTCCGAAAGTCGGAGAAGCTCAAGGATGGTACCGATCGATGCGCGCTACCCCATTTAGTGGGGGTAGAGCCTACTTGCAAGTCTCTCCGACCTTCACAAAAAAAGTTATTCAAGAATATCTCTTTCTCCTATGTGCTTTCATCCCTAACCCTAACCCTAACCCTTCCGAAAGTCGGAGAAGCTCAAGGATGGTACCAATCGATGCGCGTTACCCCATTTAGTGGGGGTAGAGCCTACTTGCAAGTCTCTCCGACCTTCACAAAAAAAGTTATTCAAGAATATCTCCTCAGATTTGGGGGAATTTCGTCGGTCGACCTCTTCCGAAGGTCGTACAAGCTCGGGGATGGTACCAATCGATCTGCAGGACCCAAATTAGTCCAGATGCAACCACTTTCCAAGTCTCTCCGACCTTCACAAAAAAAGTTATTCAAGAATATCTCTTTCTCCTATGTGCTTTCATCCCTAACCCTAACCCTAACCCTTCCGAAAGTCGGAGAAGCTCAAGGATGGTACCGATCGATGCGCGCTACCCCATTTAGTGGGGGTAGAGCCTACTTGCAAGTCTCTCCGACCTTCACAAAAAAAGTTATTCAAGAATATCTCTTTCTCCTATGTGCTTTCATCCCTAACCCTAACCCTTCCGAAAGTCGGAGAAGCTCAAGGATGGTACCGATCGATGCGCGCTACCCCATTTAGTGGGGGTAGAGCCTACTTGCAAGTCTCTCAGACCTTCACAAAAAAAGTTATTCAAGAATATCTCTTTCTCCTATGTGCTTTCATCCCTAACCCTAACCCTAACCCTTCCGAAAGTCGGAGAAGCTCAAGGATGGTACCGATCGATGCGCGCTACCCCATTTAGTGGGGGTAGAGCCTACTTGCAAGTCTCTCCGACCTTCACAAAAAAAGTTATTCAAGAATATCTCTTTCTCCTATGTGCTTTCATCCCTAACCCTAACCCTAACCCTTCCGAAAGTCGGAGAAGCTCAAGGATGGTACCGATCGATGCGCGCTACCCCATTTAGTGGGGGTAGAGCCTACTTGCAAGTCTCTCCGACCTTCACAAAAAAAGTTATTCAAGAATATCTCTTTCTCCTATGTGCTTTCATCCCTAACCCTAACCCTAACCCTTCCGAAAGTCGGAGAAGCTCAAGGATGGTACCGATCGATGCGCGCTACCCCATTTAGTGGGGGTAGAGCCTACTTGCAAGTCTCTCCGACCTTCACAAAAAAAGTTATTCAAGAATATCTCCTCAGATTTGGGGGAATTTCGTCGGTCGACCTCTTCCGAAGGTCGTACAAGCTCGGGGATGGTACCAATCGATCCGCAGGACCCAAATTAGTCCAGATGCAACCACTTTCCAAGTCTCTCCGACCTTCACAAAAAAAGTTATTCAAGAATATCTCTTTCTCCTATGTGCTTTCATCCCTAACCCTAACCCTAACCCTTCCGAAAGTCGGAGAAGCTCAAGGATGGTACCGATCGATGCGCGCTACCCCATTTAGTGGGGGTAGAGCCTACTTGCAAGTCTCTCCGACCTTCACAAAAAAAGTTATTCAAGAATATCTCTTTCTCCTATGTGCTTTCATCCCTAACCCTAACCCTAACCCTTCCGAAAGTCGGAGAAGCTCAAGGATGGTACTGATCGATGCGCGCTACCCCATTTAGTGGGGGTAGAGCCTACTTGCAAGTCTCTCCGACCTTCACAAAAAAAGTTATTCAAGAATATCTCCTCAGATTTGGGGGAATTTCGTCGGTCGACCTCTTCCGAAGGTCGTACAAGCTCGGGGATGGTACCAATCGATCTGCAGGACCCAAATTAGTCCAGATGCAACCACTTTCCAAGTCTCTCCGACCTTCACAAAAAAAGTTATTCAAGAATATCTCTTTCTCCTATGTGCTTTCATCCCTAACCCTAACCCTTCCGAAAGTCGGAGAAGCTCAAGGATGGTACCGATCGATGCGCGCTACCCTATTTAGTGGGGGTAGAGCCTACTTGCAAGTCTCTCCGACCTTCACAAAAAAAGTTATTCAAGAATATCTCTTTCTCCTATGTGCTTTCATCCCTAACCCTAACCCTAACCCTTCCGAAAGTCGGAGAAGCTCAAGGATGGTACTGATCGATGCGCGCTACCCCATTTAGTGGGAGTAGAGCCTACTTGCAAGTCTCTCCGACCTTCACAAAAAAAGTTATTCAAGAATATCTCCTCAGATTTGGGGGAATTTCGTCGGTCGACCTCTTCCGAAGGTCGTACAAGCTCGGGGATGGTACCAATCGATCTGCAGGACCCAAATTAGTCCAGATGCAACCACTTTCCAAGTCTCTCCGACCTTCACAAAAAAAGTTATTCAAGAATATCTCTTTCTCCTATGTGCTTTCATCCCTAACCCTAACCCTTCCGAAAGTCGGAGAAGCTCAAGGATGGTACCGATCGATGCGCGCTACCCCATTTAGTGGGGGTAGAGCCTACTTGCAAGTCTCTCCGACCTTCACAAAAAAAGTTATTCAAGAATATCTCTTTCTCCTATGTGCTTTCATCCCTAACCCTCACCCTAACCCTTCCGAAAGTCGGAGAAGCTCAAGGATGGTACCGATCGATGCGCGCTACCCCATTTAATGGGGGTAGAGCCTACTTGCAAGTCTCTCCGACCTTCACAAAAAAAGTTATTCAAGAATATCTCTTTCTCCTATGTGCTTTCATCCCTAACCCTAACCCTAACCCTTCCGAAAGTCGGAGAAGCTCAAGGATGGTACCGATCGATGCGCGCTACCCCATTTAGTGGGGGTAGAGCCTACTTGCAAGTCTCTCCGACCTTCACAAAAAAAGTTATTCAAGAATATCTCCTCAGATTTGGGGGAATTTCGTCGGTCGACCTCTTCCGAAGGTCGTACAAGCTCGGGGATGGTACCAATCGATCCGCAGGACCCAAATTAGTCCAGATGCAACCACTTTCCAAGTCTCTCCGACCTTCACAAAAAAAGTTATTCAAGAATATCTCTTTCTCCTATGTGCTTTCATCCCTAACCCTAACCCTAACCCTTCCGAAAGTCGGAGAAGCTCAAGGATGGTACCGATCGATGCGCGCTACCCCATTTAGTGGGGGTAGAGCCTACTTGCAAGTCTCTCCGACCTTCACAAAAAAAGTTATTCAAGAATATCTCTTTCTCCTATGTGCTTTCATCCCTAACCCTAACCCTAACCCTTCCGAAAGTCGGAGAAGCTCAAGGATGGTACTGATCGATGCGCGCTACCCCATTTAGTGGGGGTAGAGCCTACTTGCAAGTGTCTCCGACCTTCACAAAAAAAGTTATTCAAGAATATCTCCTCAGATTTGGGGGAATTTCGTCGGTCGACCTCTTCCGAAGGTCGTACAAGCTCGGGGATGGTACCAATCGATCTGCAGGACCCAAATTAGTCCAGATGCAACCACTTTCCAAGTCTCTCCGACCTTCACAAAAAAAGTTATTCAAGAATATCTCTTTCTCCTATGTGCTTTCATCCCTAACCCTAACCCTTCCGAAAGTCGGAGAAGCTCAAGGATGGTACCGATCGATGCGCGCTACCCTATTTAGTGGGGGTAGAGCCTACTTGCAAGTCTCTCCGACCTTCACAAAAAAAGTTATTCAAGAATATCTCTTTCTCCTATGTGCTTTCATCCCTAACCCTAACCCTAACCCTTCCGAAAGTCGGAGAAGCTCAAGGATGGTACTGATCGATGCGCGCTACCCCATTTAGTGGGAGTAGAGCCTACTTGCAAGTCTCTCCGACCTTCACAAAAAAAGTTATTCAAGAATATCTCCTCAGATTTGGGGGAATTTCGTCGGTCGACCTCTTCCGAAGGTCGTACAAGCTCGGGGATGGTACCAATCGATCTGCAGGACCCAAATTAGTCCAGATGCAACCACTTTCCAAGTCTCTCCGACCTTCACAAAAAAAGTTATTCAAGAATATCTCTTTCTCCTATGTGCTTTCATCCCTAACCCTAACCCTTCCGAAAGTCGGAGAAGCTCAAGGATGGTACCGATCGATGCGCGCTACCCCATTTAGTGGGGGTAGAGCCTACTTGCAAGTCTCTCCGACCTTCACAAAAAAAGTTATTCAAGAATATCTCTTTCTCCTATGTGCTTTCATCCCTAACCCTCACCCTAACCCTTCCGAAAGTCGGAGAAGCTCAAGGATGGTACCGATCGATGCGCGCTACCCCATTTAATGGGGGTAGAGCCTACTTGCAAGTCTCTCCGACCTTCACAAAAAAAGTTATTCAAGAATATCTCTTTCTCCTATGTGCTTTCATCCCTAACCCTAACCCTTCCGAAAGTCGGAGAAGCTCAAGGATGGTACCGATCGATGCGCGCTACCCCATTTAGTGGGGGTAGAGCCTACTTGCAAGTCTCTCCGACCTTCACAAAAAAAGTTATTCAAGAATATCTCCTCAGATTTGGGGGAATTTCGTCGGTCGACCTCTTCCTAAGGTCGTACAAGCTCGGGGATGGTACCAATCGATCCGCAGGACCCAAATTAGTCCAGATGCAACCACTTTCCAAGTCTCTCCGACCTTCACAAAAAAAGTTATTCAAGAATATCTCTTTCTCCTATGTGCTTTCATCCCTAACCCTAACCCTAACCCTTCCGAAAGTCGGAGAAGCTCAAGGATGGTACCGATCGATGCGCGCTACCCCATTTAGTGGGGGTAGAGCCTACTTGCAAGTCTCTCCGACCTTCACAAAAAAAGTTATTCAAGAATATCTCTTTCTCCTATGTGCTTTCATCCCTAACCCTAACCCTAACCCTTCCGAAAGTCGTAGAAGCTCAAGGATGGTACCGATCGATGCGCGCTACCCCATTTAGTGGGGGTAGAGCCTACTTGCAAGTCTCTCCGACCTTCACAAAAAAAGTTATTCAAGAATATCTCTTTCTCCTATGTGCTTTCATCCCTAACCCTAACCATAACCCTTCCGAAAGTCGGAGAAGCTCAAGGATGGTACCGATCGATGCGCGCTACCCCATTTAGTGGGGGTAGAGCCTACTTGCAAGTCTCTCCGACCTTCACAAAAAAAGTTATTCAAGAATATCTCTTTCTCCTATGTGCTTTCATCCCTAACCCTAACCCTAACCCTTCCGAAAGTCGGAGAAGCTCAAGGATGGTACCGATCGATGCGCGCTACCCCATTTAGTGGGGGTAGAGCCTACTTGCAAGTCTCTCCGACCTTCACAAAAAAAGTTATTCAAGAATATCTCCTCAGATTTGGGGGAATTTCGTCGGTCGACCTCTTCCGAAGGTCGTACAAGCTCGGGGATGGTACCAATCGATCCGCAGGACCCAAATTAGTCCAGATGCAACCACTTTCCAAGTCTCTCCGACCTTCACAAAAAAAGTTATTCAAGAATATCTCTTTCTCCTATGTGCTTTCATCCCTAACCCTCACCCTAACCCTTCCGAAAGTCGGAGAAGCTCAAGGATGGTACCGATCGATGCGCGCTACCCCATTTAGTGGGGGTAGAGCCTACTTGCAAGTCTCTCCGACCTTCACAAAAAACGTTATTCAAGAATATCTCTTTCTCCTATGTGCTTTCATCCCTAACCCTAACCCTTCCGAAAGTCGGAGAAGCTCAAGGATGGTACCGATCGATGCGCGCTACCCCATTTAGTGGGGGTAGAGCCTACTTGCAAGTCTCTCCGACCTTCACAAAAAAAGTTATTCAAGAATATCTCCTCAGATTTGGGGGAATTTCGTCGGTCGACCTCTTCCGAAGGTCGTACAAGCTCGGGGATGGTACCAATCGATCCGCAGGACCCAAATTAGTCCAGATGCAACCACTTTCCAAGTCTCTCCGACCTTCACAAAAAAAGTTATTCAAGAATATCTCTTTCTCCTATGTGCTTTCATCCCTAACCCTAACCCTAACCCTTCCGAAAGTCGGAGAAGCTCAAGGATGGTACCGATCGATGCGCGCTACCCCATTTAGTGGGGGTAGAGCCTACTTGCAAGTCTCTCCGACCTTCACAAAAAAAGTTATTCAAGAATATCTCTTTCTCCTATGTGCTTTCATCCCTAACCCTAACCCTAACCCTTCCGAAAGTCGGAGAAGCTCAAAGATGGTACCAATCGATGCGCGCTACCCCATTTAGTGGGGGTAGAGCCTACTTGCAAGTCTCTCCGACCTTCACAAAAAAAGTTATTCAAGAATATCTCCTCAGATTTGGGGGAATTTCGTCGGTCGACCTCTTCCGAAGGTCGTACAAGCTCGGGGATGGTACCAATCGATCTGCAGGACCCAAATTAGTCCAGATGCAACCACTTTCCAAGTCTCTCCGACCTTCACAAAAAAAGTTATTCAAGAATATCTCTTTCTCCTATGTGCTTTCATCCCTAACCCTAACCCTTCCGAAAGTCGGAGAAGCTCAAGGATGGTACCGATCGATGCGCGCTACCCTATTTAGTGGGGGTAGAGCCTACTTGCAAGTCTCTCCGACCTTCACAAAAAAAGTTATTCAAGAATATCTCTTTCTCCTATGTGCTTTCATCCCTAACCCTAACCCTAACCCTTCCGAAAGTCGGAGAAGCTCAAGGATGGTACTGATCGATGCGCGCTACCCCATTTAGTGGGAGTAGAGCCTACTTGCAAGTCTCTCCGACCTTCACAAAAAAAGTTATTCAAGAATATCTCCTCAGATTTGGGGGAATTTCGTCGGTCGACCTCTTCCGAAGGTCGTACAAGCTCGGGGATGGTACCAATCGATCTGCAGGACCCAAATTAGTCCAGATGCAACCACTTTCCAAGTCTCTCCGACCTTCACAAAAAAAGTTATTCAAGAATATCTCTTTCTCCTATGTGCTTTCATCCCTAACCCTAACCCTTCCGAAAGTCGGAGAAGCTCAAGGATGGTACCGATCGATGCGCGCTACCCCATTTAGTGGGGGTAGAGCCTACTTGCAAGTCTCTCCGACCTTCACAAAAAAAGTTATTCAAGAATATCTCTTTCTCCTATGTGCTTTCATCCCTAACCCTCACCCTAACCCTTCCGAAAGTCGGAGAAGCTCAAGGATGGTACCGATCGATGCGCGCTACCCCATTTAATGGGGGTAGAGCCTACTTGCAAGTCTCTCCGACCTTCACAAAAAAAGTTATTCAAGAATATCTCTTTCTCCTATGTGCTTTCATCCCTAACCCTAACCCTAACCCTTCCGAAAGTCGGAGAAGCTCAAGGATGGTACCGATCGATGCGCGCTACCCCATTTAGTGGGGGTAGAGCCTACTTGCAAGTCTCTCCGACCTTCACAAAAAAAGTTATTCAAGAATATCTCCTCAGATTTGGGGGAATTTCGTCGGTCGACCTCTTCCGAAGGTCGTACAAGCTCGGGGATGGTACCAATCGATCCGCAGGACCCAAATTAGTCCAGATGCAACCACTTTCCAAGTCTCTCCGACCTTCACAAAAAAAGTTATTCAAGAATATCTCTTTCTCCTATGTGCTTTCATCCCTAACCCTAACCCTAACCCTTCCGAAAGTCGGAGAAGCTCAAGGATGGTACCGATCGATGCGCGCTACCCCATTTAGTGGGGGTAGAGCCTACTTGCAAGTCTCTCCGACCTTCACAAAAAAAGTTATTCAAGAATATCTCTTTCTCCTATGTGCTTTCATCCCTAACCCTAACCCTAACCCTTCCGAAAGTCGGAGAAGCTCAAGGATGGTACTGATCGATGCGCGCTACCCCATTTAGTGGGGGTAGAGCCTACTTGCAAGTCTCTCCGACCTTCACAAAAAAAGTTATTCAAGAATATCTCCTCAGATTTGGGGGAATTTCGTCGGTCGACCTCTTCCGAAGGTCGTACAAGCTCGGGGATGGTACCAATCGATCTGCAGGACCCAAATTAGTCCAGATGCAACCACTTTCCAAGTCTCTCCGACCTTCACAAAAAAAGTTATTCAAGAATATCTCTTTCTCCTATGTGCTTTCATCCCTAACCCTAACCCTTCCGAAAGTCGGAGAAGCTCAAGGATGGTACCGATCGATGCGCGCTACCCTATTTAGTGGGGGTAGAGCCTACTTGCAAGTCTCTCCGACCTTCACAAAAAAAGTTATTCAAGAATATCTCTTTCTCCTATGTGCTTTCATCCCTAACCCTAACCCTAACCCTTCCGAAAGTCGGAGAAGCTCAAGGATGGTACTGATCGATGCGCGCTACCCCATTTAGTGGGAGTAGAGCCTACTTGCAAGTCTCTCCGACCTTCACAAAAAAAGTTATTCAAGAATATCTCCTCAGATTTGGGGGAATTTCGTCGGTCGACCTCTTCCGAAGGTCGTACAAGCTCGGGGATGGTACCAATCGATCTGCAGGACCCAAATTAGTCCAGATGCAACCACTTTCCAAGTCTCTCCGACCTTCACAAAAAAAGTTATTCAAGAATATCTCTTTCTCCTATGTGCTTTCATCCCTAACCCTAACCCTTCCGAAAGTCGGAGAAGCTCAAGGATGGTACCGATCGATGCGCGCTACCCCATTTAGTGGGGGTAGAGCCTACTTGCAAGTCTCTCCGACCTTCACAAAAAAAGTTATTCAAGAATATCTCTTTCTCCTATGTGCTTTCATCCCTAACCCTCACCCTAACCCTTCCGAAAGTCGGAGAAGCTCAAGGATGGTACCGATCGATGCGCGCTACCCCATTTAATGGGGGTAGAGCCTACTTGCAAGTCTCTCCGACCTTCACAAAAAAAGTTATTCAAGAATATCTCTTTCTCCTATGTGCTTTCATCCCTAACCCTAACCCTTCCGAAAGTCGGAGAAGCTCAAGGATGGTACCGATCGATGCGCGCTACCCCATTTAGTGGGGGTAGAGCCTACTTGCAAGTCTCTCCGACCTTCACAAAAAAAGTTATTCAAGAATATCTCCTCAGATTTGGGGGAATTTCGTCGGTCGACCTCTTCCTAAGGTCGTACAAGCTCGGGGATGGTACCAATCGATCCGCAGGACCCAAATTAGTCCAGATGCAACCACTTTCCAAGTCTCTCCGACCTTCACAAAAAAAGTTATTCAAGAATATCTCTTTCTCCTATGTGCTTTCATCCCTAACCCTAACCCTAACCCTTCCGAAAGTCGGAGAAGCTCAAGGATGGTACCGATCGATGCGCGCTACCCCATTTAGTGGGGGTAGAGCCTACTTGCAAGTCTCTCCGACCTTCACAAAAAAAGTTATTCAAGAATATCTCTTTCTCCTATGTGCTTTCATCCCTAACCCTAACCCTAACCCTTCCGAAAGTCGTAGAAGCTCAAGGATGGTACCGATCGATGCGCGCTACCCCATTTAGTGGGGGTAGAGCCTACTTGCAAGTCTCTCCGACCTTCACAAAAAAAGTTATTCAAGAATATCTCTTTCTCCTATGTGCTTTCATCCCTAACCCTAACCATAACCCTTCCGAAAGTCGGAGAAGCTCAAGGATGGTACCGATCGATGCGCGCTACCCCATTTAGTGGGGGTAGAGCCTACTTGCAAGTCTCTCCGACCTTCACAAAAAAAGTTATTCAAGAATATCTCTTTCTCCTATGTGCTTTCATCCCTAACCCTAACCCTAACCCTTCCGAAAGTCGGAGAAGCTCAAGGATGGTACCGATCGATGCGCGCTACCCCATTTAGTGGGGGTAGAGCCTACTTGCAAGTCTCTCCGACCTTCACAAAAAAAGTTATTCAAGAATATCTCCTCAGATTTGGGGGAATTTCGTCGGTCGACCTCTTCCGAAGGTCGTACAAGCTCGGGGATGGTACCAATCGATCCGCAGGACCCAAATTAGTCCAGATGCAACCACTTTCCAAGTCTCTCCGACCTTCACAAAAAAAGTTATTCAAGAATATCTCTTTCTCCTATGTGCTTTCATCCCTAACCCTCACCCTAACCCTTCCGAAAGTCGGAGAAGCTCAAGGATGGTACCGATCGATGCGCGCTACCCCATTTAGTGGGGGTAGAGCCTACTTGCAAGTCTCTCCGACCTTCACAAAAAACGTTATTCAAGAATATCTCTTTCTCCTATGTGCTTTCATCCCTAACCCTAACCCTTCCGAAAGTCGGAGAAGCTCAAGGATGGTACCGATCGATGCGCGCTACCCCATTTAGTGGGGGTAGAGCCTACTTGCAAGTCTCTCCGACCTTCACAAAAAAAGTTATTCAAGAATATCTCCTCAGATTTGGGGGAATTTCGTCGGTCGACCTCTTCCGAAGGTCGTACAAGCTCGGGGATGGTACCAATCGATCCGCAGGACCCAAATTAGTCCAGATGCAACCACTTTCCAAGTCTCTCCGACCTTCACAAAAAAAGTTATTCAAGAATATCTCTTTCTCCTATGTGCTTTCATCCCTAACCCTAACCCTAACCCTTCCGAAAGTCGGAGAAGCTCAAGGATGGTACCGATCGATGCGCGCTACCCCATTTAGTGGGGGTAGAGCCTACTTGCAAGTCTCTCCGACCTTCACAAAAAAAGTTATTCAAGAATATCTCTTTCTCCTATGTGCTTTCATCCCTAACCCTAACCCTAACCCTTCCGAAAGTCGGAGAAGCTCAAAGATGGTACCAATCGATGCGCGCTACCCCATTTAGTGGGGGTAGAGCCTACTTGCAAGTCTCTCCGACCTTCACAAAAAAAGTTATTCAAGAATATCTCCTCAGATTTGGGGGAATTTCGTCGGTCGACCTCTTCCGAAGGTCGTACAAGCTCGGGGATGGTACCAATCGATCCGCAGGACCAAAATTAGTCCAGATGCAACCACTTTCCAAGTCTCTCCGACCTTCACAAAAAAAGTTATTCAAGAATATCTCTTTCTCCTATGTGCTTTCATCCCTAACCCTAACCCTAACCCTTCCGAAAGTCGTAGAAGCTCAAGGATGGTACCGATCGATGCGCGCTACCCCATTTAGTGGGGGTAGAGCCTACTTGCAAGTCTCTCCGACCTTCACAAAAAAAGTTATTCAAGAATATCTCTTTCTCCTATGTGCTTTCATCCCTAACCCTAACCATAACCCTTCCGAAAGTCGGAGAAGCTCAAGGATGGTACCGATCGATGCGCGCTACCCCATTTAGTGGGGGTAGAGCCTACTTGCAAGTCTCTCCGACCTTCACAAAAAAAGTTATTCAAGAATATCTCTTTCTCCTATGTGCTTTCATCCCTAACCCTAACCCTAACCCTTCCGAAAGTCGGAGAAGCTCAAGGATGGTACCGATCGATGCGCGCTACCCCATTTAGTGGGGGTAGAGCCTACTTGCAAGTCTCTCCGACCTTCACAAAAAAAGTTATTCAAGAATATCTCCTCAGATTTGGGGGAATTTCGTCGGTCGACCTCTTCCGAAGGTCGTACAAGCTCGGGGATGGTACCAATCGATCCGCAGGACCCAAATTAGTCCAGATGCAACCACTTTCCAAGTCTCTCCGACCTTCACAAAAAAAGTTATTCAAGAATATCTCTTTCTCCTATGTGCTTTCATCCCTAACCCTCACCCTAACCCTTCCGAAAGTCGGAGAAGCTCAAGGATGGTACCGATCGATGCGCGCTACCCCATTTAGTGGGGGTAGAGCCTACTTGCAAGTCTCTCCGACCTTCACAAAAAACGTTATTCAAGAATATCTCTTTCTCCTATGTGCTTTCATCCCTAACCCTAACCCTTCCGAAAGTCGGAGAAGCTCAAAGATGGTACCGATCGATGCGCGCTACCCCATTTAGTGGGGGTAGAGCCTACTTGCAAGTCTCTCCGACCTTCACAAAAAAAGTTATTCAAGAATATCTCCTCAGATTTGGGGGAATTTCGTCGGTCGACCTCTTCCGAAGGTCGTACAAGCTCGGGGATGGTACCAATCGATCCGCAGGACCCAAATTAGTCCAGATGCAACCACTTTCCAAGTCTCTCCGACCTTCACAAAAAAAGTTATTCAAGAATATCTCTTTCTCCTATGTGCTTTCATCCCTAACCCTAACCCTAACCCTTCCGAAAGTCGGAGAAGCTCAAGGATGGTACCGATCGATGCGCGCTACCCCATTTAGTGGGGGTAGAGCCTACTTGCAAGTCTCTCCGACCTTCACAAAAAAAGTTATTCAAGAATATCTCTTTCTCCTATGTGCTTTCATCCCTAACCCTAACCCTAACCCTTCCGAAAGTCGGAGAAGCTCAAAGATGGTACCAATCGATGCGCGCTACCCCATTTAGTGGGGGTAGAGCCTACTTGCAAGTCTCTCCGACCTTCACAAAAAAAGTTATTCAAGAATATCTCCTCAGATTTGGGGGAATTTCGTCGGTCTACCTCTTCCGAAGGTCGTACAAGCTCGGGGATGGTACCAATCGATCCGCAGGACTAAAATTAGTCCAGATGCAACCACTTTCCAAGTCTCTCCGACCTTCACAAAAAAAGTTATTCAAGAATATCTCTTTCTCCTATGTGCTTTCATCCCTAACCCTAACCCTAACCCTTCCGAAAGTCGGAGAAGCTCAAGGATGGTACCGATCGATGCGCGCTACCCCATTTAGTGGGGGTAGAGCCTACTTGCAAGTCTCTCCGACCTTCACAAAAAAAGTTATTCAAGAATATCTCTTTCTCCTATGTGCTTTCATCCCTAACCCTAACCCTAACCCTTCCGAAAGTCGGAGAAGCTCAAGGATGGTACCGATCGATGCGCGCTACCCCATTTAGTGGGGGTAGAGCCTACTTGCAAGTCTCTCCGACCTTCACAAAAAAAGTTATTCAAGAATATCTCTTTCTCCTATGTGCTTTCATCCCTAACCCTAACCCTAACCCTTCCGAAAGTCGGAGAAGCTCAAGGATGGTACCAATCGATGCGCGCTACCCCATTTAGTGGGGGTAGAGCCTACTTGCAAGTCTCTCCGACCTTCACAAAAAAAGTTATTCAAGAATATCTCCTCAGATTTGGGGGAATTTCGTCGGTCGACCTCTTCCGAAGGTCGTACAAGCTCGGGGATGGTACCAATCGATCCGCAGGACCCAAATTAGTCCAGATGCAACCACTTTCCAAGTCTCTCCGACCTTCACAAAAAAAGTTATTCAAGAATATCTCTTTCTCCTATGTGCTTTCATCCCTAACCCTAACCCTAACCCTTCCGAAAGTCGGAGAAGCTCAAGGATGGTACCGATCGATGCGCGCTACCCCATTTAGTGGGGGTAGAGCCTACTTGCAAGTCTCTCCGACCTTCACAAAAAAAGTTATTCAAGAATATCTCTTTCTCCTATGTGCTTTCATCCCTAACCCTAACCCTAACCCTTCCGAAAGTCGGAGAAGCTCAAGGATGGTACCGATCGATGCGCGCTACCCCATTTAGTGGGGGTAGAGCCTACTTGCAAGTCTCTCCGACCTTCACAAAAAAAGTTATTCAAGAATATCTCTTTCTCCTATGTGCTTTCATCCCTAACCCTAACCCTAACCCTTCCGAAAGTCGGAGAAGCTCAAGGATGGTACCAATCGATGCGCGCTACCCCATTTAGTGGGGGTAGAGCCTACTTGCAAGTCTCTCCGACCTTTACAAAAAAAGTTATTCAAGAATATCTCCTCAGATTTGGGGGAATTTCGTCGGTCGACCTCTTCCGAAGGTCGTACAAGCTCGGGGATGGTACCAATCGATCCGCAGGACCCAAATTAGTCCAGATGCAACCACTTTCCAAGTCTCTCCGACCTTCACAAAAAAAGTTATTCAAGAATATCTCTTTCTCCTATGTGCTTTCATCCCTAACCCTAACCCTAACCCTTCCGAAAGTCGGAGAAGCTCAAGGATGGTACCGATCGATGCGCGCTACCCCATTTAGTGGGGGTAGAGCCTACTTGCAAGTCTCTCCGACCTTCACAAAAAAAGTTATTCAAGAATATCTCTTTCTCCTATGTGCTTTCATCCCTAACCCTAACCCTAACCCTTCCGAAAGTCGGAGAAGCTCAAGGATGGTACCGATCGATGCGCGCTACCCCATTTAGTGGGGGTAGAGCCTACTTGCAAGTCTCTCCGACCTTCACAAAAAAAGTTATTCAAGAATATCTCTTTCTCCTATGTGCTTTCATCCCTAACCCTAACTCTAACCCTTCCGAAAGTCGGAGAAGCTCAAGGATGGTACCAATCGATGCGCGCTACCCCATTTAGTGGGGGTAGAGCCTACTTGCAAGTCTCTCCGACCTTCACAAAAAAAGTTATTCAAGAATATCTCCTCAGATTTGGGGGAATTTCGTCGGTCGACCTCTTCCGAAGGTCGTACAAGCTCGGGGATGGTACCAATCGATCTGCAGGACCCAAATTAGTCCAGATGCAACCACTTTCCAAGTCTCTCCGACCTTCACAAAAAAAGTTATTCAAGAATATCTCTTTCTCCTATGTGCTTTCATCCCTAACCCTAACCCTAACCCTTCCGAAAGTCGGAGAAGCTCAAGGATGGAACCGATCGATGCGCGCTACCCCATTTAGTGGGGGTAGAGCCTACTTGCAAGTCTCTCCGACCTTCACAAAAAAAGTTATTCAAGAATATCTCTTTCTCCTATGTGCTTTCATCCCTAACCCTAACCCTAACCCTTCCGAAAGTCGGAGAAGCTCAAAGATGGTACCGATCGATGCGCGCTACCCCATTTAGTGGGGGTAGAGCCTACTTGCAAGTCTCTCCGACCTTCACAAAAAAAGTTATTCAAGAATATCTCTTTCTCCTATGTGCTTTCATCCCTAACCCTAACCCTAACCCTTCCGAAAGTCGGAGAAGCTCAAGGATGGTACCGATCGATGCGCGCTACCCCATTTAGTGGGGGTAGAGCCTACTTGCAAGTCTCTCCGACCTTCACAAAAAAAGTTATTCAAGAATATCTCCTCAGATTTGGGGGAATTTCGTCGGTCGACCTCTTCCGAAGGTCGTACAAGCTCGGGGATGGTACCAATCGATCCGCAGGACCCAAATTAGTCCAGATGCAACCACTTTCCAAGTCTCTCCGACCTTCACAAAAAAAGTTATTCAAGAATATCTCTTTCTCCTATGTGCTTTCATCCCTAACCCTCACCCTAACCCTTCCGAAAGTCGGAGAAGCTCAAGGATGGTACCGATCGATGCGCGCTACCCCATTTAGTGGGGGTAGAGCCTACTTGCAAGTCTCTCCGACCTTCACAAAAAACGTTATTCAAGAATATCTCTTTCTCCTATGTGCTTTCATCCCTAACCCTAACCCTTCCAAAAGTCGGAGAAGCTCAAGGATGGTACCGATCGATGCGCGCTACCCCATTTAGTGGGGGTAGAGCCTACTTGCAAGTCTCTCCGACCTTCACAAAAAAAGTTATTCAAGAATATCTCCTCAGATTTGGGGGAATTTCGTCGGTCGACCTCTTCCGAAGGTCGTACAAGCTCGGGGATGGTACCAATCGATCCGCAGGACCCAAATTAGTCCAGATGCAACCACTTTCCAAGTCTCTCCGACCTTCACAAAAAAAGTTATTCAAGAATATCTCTTTCTCCTATGTGCTTTCATCCCTAACCCTAACCCTAACCCTTCCGAAAGTCGGAGAAGCTCAAGGATGGTACCGATCGATGCGCGCTACCCCATTTAGTGGGGGTAGAGCCTACTTGCAAGTCTCTCCGACCTTCACAAAAAAAGTTATTCAAGAATATCTCTTTCTCCTATGTGCTTTCATCCCTAACCCTAACCCTAACCCTTCCGAAAGTCGGAGAAGCTCAAAGATGGTACCAATCGATGCGCGCTACCCCATTTAGTGGGGGTAGAGCCTACTTGCAAGTCTCTCCGACCTTCACAAAAAAAGTTATTCAAGAATATCTCCTCAGATTTGGGGGAATTTCGTCGGTCGACCTCTTCCGAAGGTCGTACAAGCTCGGGGATGGTACCAATCGATCCGCAGGACCAAAATTAGTCCAGATGCAACCACTTTCCAAGTCTCTCCGACCTTCACAAAAAAAGTTATTCAAGAATATCTCTTTCTCCTATGTGCTTTCATCCCTAACCCTAACCCTAACCCTTCCGAAAGTCGTAGAAGCTCAAGGATGGTACCGATCGATGCGCGCTACCCCATTTAGTGGGGGTAGAGCCTACTTGCAAGTCTCTCCGACCTTCACAAAAAAAGTTATTCAAGAATATCTCTTTCTCCTATGTGCTTTCATCCCTAACCCTAACCATAACCCTTCCGAAAGTCGGAGAAGCTCAAGGATGGTACCGATCGATGCGCGCTACCCCATTTAGTGGGGGTAGAGCCTACTTGCAAGTCTCTCCGACCTTCACAAAAAAAGTTATTCAAGAATATCTCTTTCTCCTATGTGCTTTCATCCCTAACCCTAACCCTAACCCTTCCGAAAGTCGGAGAAGCTCAAGGATGGTACCGATCGATGCGCGCTACCCCATTTAGTGGGGGTAGAGCCTACTTGCAAGTCTCTCCGACCTTCACAAAAAAAGTTATTCAAGAATATCTCCTCAGATTTGGGGGAATTTCGTCGGTCGACCTCTTCCGAAGGTCGTACAAGCTCGGGGATGGTACCAATCGATCCGCAGGACCCAAATTAGTCCAGATGCAACCACTTTCCAAGTCTCTCCGACCTTCACAAAAAAAGTTATTCAAGAATATCTCTTTCTCCTATGTGCTTTCATCCCTAACCCTCACCCTAACCCTTCCGAAAGTCGGAGAAGCTCAAGGATGGTACCGATCGATGCGCGCTACCCCATTTAGTGGGGGTAGAGCGTACTTGCAAGTCTCTCCGACCTTCACAAAAAACGTTATTCAAGAATATCTCTTTCTCCTATGTGCTTTCATCCCTAACCCTAACCCTTCCGAAAGTCGGAGAAGCTCAAGGATGGTACCGATCGATGCGCGCTACCCCATTTAGTGGGGGTAGAGCCTACTTGCAAGTCTCTCCGACCTTCACAAAAAAAGTTATTCAAGAATATCTCCTCAGATTTGGGGGAATTTCGTCGGTCGACCTCTTCCGAAGGTCGTACAAGCTCGGGGATGGTACCAATCGATCCGCAGGACCCAAATTAGTCCAGATGCAACCACTTTCCAAGTCTCTCCGACCTTCACAAAAAAAGTTATTCAAGAATATCTCTTTCTCCTATGTGCTTTCATCCCTAACCCTAACCCTAACCCTTCCGAAAGTCGGAGAAGCTCAAGGATGGTACCGATCGATGCGCGCTACCCCATTTAGTGGGGGTAGAGCCTACTTGCAAGTCTCTCCGACCTTCACAAAAAAAGTTATTCAAGAATATCTCTTTCTCCTATGTGCTTTCATCCCTAACCCTAACCCTAACCCTTCCGAAAGTCGGAGAAGCTCAAAGATGGTACCAATCGATGCGCGCTACCCCATTTAGTGGGGGTAGAGCCTACTTGCAAGTCTCTCCGACCTTCACAAAAAAAGTTATTCAAGAATATCTCCTCAGATTTGGGGGAATTTCGTCGGTCTACCTCTTCCGAAGGTCGTACAAGCTCGGGGATGGTACCAATCGATCCGCAGGACCAAAATTAGTCCAGATGCAACCACTTTCCAAGTCTCTCCGACCTTCACAAAAAAAGTTATTCAAGAATATCTCTTTCTCCTATGTGCTTTCATCCCTAACCCTAACCCTAACCCTTCCGAAAGTCGGAGAAGCTCAAGGATGGTACCGATCGATGCGCGCTACCCCATTTAGTGGGGGTAGAGCCTACTTGCAAGTCTCTCCGACCTTCACAAAAAAAGTTATTCAAGAATATCTCTTTCTCCTATGTGCTTTCATCCCTAACCCTAACCCTAACCCTTCCGAAAGTCGGAGAAGCTCAAGGATGGTACCGATCGATGCGCGCTACCCCATTTAGTGGGGGTAGAGCCTACTTGCAAGTCTCTCCGACCTTCACAAAAAAAGTTATTCAAGAATATCTCTTTCTCCTATGTGCTTTCATCCCTAACCCTAACCCTAACCCTTCCGAAAGTCGGAGAAGCTCAAGGATGGTACCAATCGATGCGCGCTACCCCATTTAGTGGGGGTAGAGCCTACTTGCAAGTCTCTCCGACCTTCACAAAAAAAGTTATTCAAGAATATCTCCTCAGATTTGGGGGAATTTCGTCGGTCGACCTCTTCCGAAGGTCGTACAAGCTCGGGGATGGTACCAATCGATCCGCAGGACCCAAATTAGTCCAGATGCAACCACTTTCCAAGTCTCTCCGACCTTCACAAAAAAAGTTATTCAAGAATATCTCTTTCTCCTATGTGCTTTCATCCCTAACCCTAACCCTTCCGAAAGTCGGAGAAGCTCAAGGATGGTACCGATCGATGCGCGCTACCCCATTTAGTGGGGGTAGAGCCTACTTGCAAGTCTCTCCGACCTTCACAAAAAAAGTTATTCAAGAATATCTCTTTCTCCTATGTGCTTTCATCCCTAACCCTAACCCTAACCCTTCCGAAAGTCGGAGAAGCTCAAGGATGGTACCGATCGATGCGCGCTACCCCATTTAGTGGGGGTAGAGCCTACTTGCAAGTCTCTCCGACCTTCACAAAAAAGTTATTCAAGAATATCTCTTTCTCCTATGTGCTTTCATCCCTAACCCTAACCCTAACCCTTCCGAAAGTCGGAGAAGCTCAAGGATGGTACCAATCGATGCGCGCTACCCCATTTAGTGGGGGTAGAGCCTACTTGCAAGTCTCTCCGACCTTCACAAAAAAAGTTATTCAAGAATATCTCCTCAGATTTGGGGGAATTTCGTCGGTCGACCTCTTCCGAAGGTCGTACAAGCTCGGGGATGGTACCAATCGATCCGCAGGACCCAAATTAGTCCAGATGCAACCACTTTCCAAGTCTCTCCGACCTTCACAAAAAAAGTTATTCAAGAATATCTCTTTCTCCTATGTGCTTTCATCCCTAACCCTAACCCTAACCCTTCCGAAAGTCGGAGAAGCTCAAGGATGGTACCGATCGATGCGCGCTACCCCATTTAGTGGGGGTAGAGCCTACTTGCAAGTCTCTCCGACCTTCACAAAAAAAGTTATTCAAGAATATCTCTTTCTCCTATGTGCTTTCATCCCTAACCCTAACCCTAACCCTTCCGAAAGTCGGAGAAGCTCAAGGATGGTACCGATCGATGCGCGCTACCCCATTTAGTGGGGGTAGAGCCTACTTGCAAGTCTCTCCGACCTTCACAAAAAAAGTTATTCAAGAATATCTCTTTCTCCTATGTGCTTTCATCCCTAACCCTAACTCTAACCCTTCCGAAAGTCGGAGAAGCTCAAGGATGGTACCAATCGATGCGCGCTACCCCATTTAGTGGGGGTAGAGCCTACTTGCAAGTCTCTCCGACCTTCACAAAAAAAGTTATTCAAGAATATCTCCTCAGATTTGGGGGAATTTCGTCGGTCGACCTCTTCCGAAGGTCGTACAAGCTCGGGGATGGTACCAATCGATCTGCAGGACCCAAATTAGTCCAGATGCAACCACTTTCCAAGTCTCTCCGACCTTCACAAAAAAAGTTATTCAAGAATATCTCTTTCTCCTATGTGCTTTCATCCCTAACCCTAACCCTAACCCTTCCGAAAGTCGGAGAAGCTCAAGGATGGTACCGATCGATGCGCGCTACCCCATTTAGTGGGGGTAGAGCCTACTTGCAAGTCTCTCCGACCTTCACAAAAAAAGTTATTCAAGAATATCTCTTTCTCCTATGTGCTTTCATCCCTAACCCTAACCCTAACCCTTCCGAAAGTCGGAGAAGCTCAAGGATGGTACCGATCGATGCGCGCTACCCCATTTAGTGGGGGTAGAGCCTACTTGCAAGTCTCTCCGACCTTCACAAAAAAAGTTATTCAAGAATATCTCTTTCTCCTATGTGCTTTCATCCCTAACCCTAACCCTAACCCTTCCGAAAGTCGGAGAAGCTCAAGGATGGTACCGATCGATGCGCGCTACCCCATTTAGTGGGGGTAGAGCCTACTTGCAAGTCTCTCCGACCTTCACAAAAAAAGTTATTCAAGAATATCTCTTTCTCCTATGTGCTTTCATCCCTAACCCTAACCCTAACCCTTCCGAAAGTCGGAGAAGCTCAAGGATGGTACCGATCGATGCGCGCTACCCCATTTAGTGGGGGTAGAGCCTACTTGCAAGTCTCTCCGACCTTCACAAAAAAAGTTATTCAAGAATATCTCCTCAGATTTGGGGGAATTTCGTCGGTCGACCTCTTCCGAAGGTCGTACAAGCTCGGGGATGGTACCAATCGATCCGCAGGACCCAAATTAGTCCAGATGCAACCACTTTTCAAGTCTCTCCGACCTTCACAAAAAAAGTTATTCAAGAATATCTCTTTCTCCTATGTGCTTTCATCCCTAACCCTCACCCTAACCCTTCCGAAAGTCGGAGAAGCTCAAGGATGGTACCGATCGATGCGCGCTACCCCATTTAGTGGGGGTAGAGCCTACTTGCAAGTCTCTCCGACCTTCACAAAAAAAGTTATTCAAGAATATCTCTTTCTCCTATGTGCTTTCATCCCTAACCCTAACCCTAACCCTTCCGAAAGTCGGAGAAGCTCAAGGATGGTACCGATCGATGCGCGCTACCCCATTTAGTGGGGGTAGAGCCTACTTGCAAGTCTCTCCGACCTTCACAAAAAAAGTTATTCAAGAATATCTCCTCAGATTTGGGGGAATTTCGTCGGTCGACCTCTTCCGAAGGTCGTACAAGCTCGGGGATGGTACCAATCGATCCGCAGGACCCAAATTAGTCCAGATGCAACCACTTTCCAAGTCTCTCCGACCTTCACAAAAAAAGTTATTCAAGAATATCTCTTTCTCCTATGTGCTTTCATCCCTAACCCTCACCCTAACCCTTCCGAAAGTCGGAGAAGCTCAAGGATGGTACCGATCGATGCGCGCTACCCCATTTAGTGGGGGTAGAGCCTACTTGCAAGTCTCTTTGACCTTCACAAAAAAAGTTATTCAAGAATATCTCTTTCTCCTATGTGCTTTCATCCCTAACCCTAACCCTTCCGAAAGTCGGAGAAGCTCAAGGATGGTACCGATCGATGCGCGCTACCCCATTTAGTGGGGGTAGATCCTACTTGCAAGTCTCTCCGACCTTCACAAAAAAAGTTATTCAAGAATATCTCCTCAGATTTGGGGGAATTTCGTCGGTCGACCTCTTCCGAAGGTCGTACAAGCTCGGGGATGGTACCAATCGATCCGCAGGACCCAAATTAGTCCAGATGCAACCACTTTCCAAGTCTCTCCGACCTTCACAAAAAAAGTTATTCAAGAATATCTCTTTCTCCTATGTGCTTTCATCCCTAACCCTAACCCTTCCGAAAGTCGGAGAAGCTCAAGGATGGTACCGATCGATGCGCGCTACCCCATTTAGTGGGGGTAGAGCCTACTTGCAAGTCTCTCCGACCTTCACAAAAAAAGTTATTCAAGAATATCTCTTTCTCCTATGTGCTTTCATCCCTAACCCTAACCCTAACCCTTCCGAAAGTCGGAGAAGCTCAAGGATGGTACCGATCGATGCGCGCTACCCCATTTAGTGGGGGTAGAGCCTACTTGCAAGTCTCTCCGACCTTCACAAAAAAAGTTATTCAAGAATATCTCTTTCTCCTATGTGCTTTCATCCCTAACCCTAACCCTAACCCTTCCGAAAGTCGGAGAAGCTCAAGGATGGTACCGATCGATGCGCGCTACCCCATTTAGTGGGGGTAGAGCCTACTTGCAAGTCTCTCCGACCTTCACAAAAAAAGTTATTCAAGAATATCTCTTTCTCCTATGTGCTTTCATCCCTAACCCTAACCCTTCCGAAAGTCGGAGAAGCTCAAGGATGGTACCGATCGATGCGCGCTACCCCATTTAGTGGGGGTAGATCCTACTTGCAAGTCTCTCCGACCTTCACAAAAAAAGTTATTCAAGAATATCTCCTCAGATTTGGGGGAATTTCGTCGGTCGACCTCTTCCGAAGGTCGTACAAGCTCGGGGATGGTACCAATCGATCCGCAGGACCCAAATTAGTCCAGATGCAACCACTTTCCAAGTCTCTCCGACCTTCACAAAAAAAGTTATTCAAGAATATCTCTTTCTCTTATGTGCTTTCATCCCTAACCCTAACCCTAACCCTTCCGAAAGTCGGAGAAGCTCAAGGATGGTACCGATCGATGCGCGCTACCCCATTTAGTGGGGGTAGAGCCTACTTGCAAGTCTCTCCGACCTTCACAAAAAAAGTTATTCAAGAATATCTCTTTCTCCTATGTGCTTTCATCCCTAACCCTAACCCTAACCCTTCCGAAAGTCGGAGAAGCTCAAGGATGGTACCAATCGATGCGCGCTACCCCATTTAGTGGGGGTAGAGCCTACTTGCAAGTCTCTCCGACCTTCACAAAAAAAGTTATTCAAGAATATCTCCTCAGATTTGGGGGAATTTCGTCGGTCGACCTCTTCCGAAGGTCGTACAAGCTCGGGGATGGTACCAATCGATCTGCAGGACCCAAATTAGTCCAGATGCAACCACTTTCCAAGTCTCTCCGACCTTCACAAAAAAAGTTATTCAAGAATATCTCTTTCTCCTATGTGCTTTCATCCCTAACCCTAACCCTAACCCTTCCGAAAGTCGGAGAAGCTCAAGGATGGTACCGATCGATGCGCGCTACCCCATTTAGTGGGGGTAGAGCCTACTTGCAAGTCTCTCCGACCTTCACAAAAAAAGTTATTCAAGAATATCTCTTTCTCCTATGTGCTTTCATCCCTAACCCTAACCCTAACCCTTCCGAAAGTCGGAGAAGCTCAAGGATGGTACCGATCGATGCGCGCTACCCCATTTAGTGGGGGTAGAGCCTACTTGCAAGTCTCTCCGACCTTCACAAAAAAAGTTATTCAAGAATATCTCTTTCTCCTATGTGCTTTCATCCCTAACCCTAACCCTAACCCTTCCGAAAGTCGGAGAAGCTCAAGGATGGTACCGATCGATGCGCGCTACCCCATTTAGTGGGGGTAGAGCCTACTTGCAAGTCTCTCCGACCTTCACAAAAAAAGTTATTCAAGAATATCTCTTTCTCCTATGTGCTTTCATCCCTAACCCTAACCCTAACCCTTCCGAAAGTCGGAGAAGCTCAAGGATGGTACCGATCGATGTGCGCTACCCCATTTAGTGGGGGTAGAGCCTACTTGCAAGTCTCTCCGACCTTCACAAAAAAAGTTATTCAAGAATATCTCCTCAGATTTGGGGGAATTTCGTCGGTCGACCTCTTCCGAAGGTCGTACAAGCTCGAGGATGGTACCAATCGATCCGCAGGACCCAAATTAGTCCAGATGCAACCACTTTCCAAGTCTCTCCGACCTTCACAAAAAAAGTTATTCAAGAATATCTCTTTCTCCTATGTGCTTTCATCCCTAACCCTAACCCTAACCCTTCCGAAAGTCGGAGAAGCTCAAGGATGGTACTGATCGATGCGCGCTACCCCATTTAGTGGGGGTAGAGCCTACTTGCAAGTCTCTCCGACCTTCACAAAAAAAGTTATTCAAGAATATCTCTTTCTCCTATGTGCTTTCATCCCTAACCCTAACCCTAACCCTTCCGAAAGTCGGAGAAGCTCAAGAATGGTACCGATCGATGCGCGCTACCCCATTTAGTGGGGGTAGAGCCTACTTGCAAGTCTCTCCGACCTTCACAAAAAAAGTTATTCAAGAATATCTCCTCAGATTTGGGGGAATTTCGTCGGTCGACCTCTTCCGAAGGTCGTACAAGCTCGGGGATGGTACCAATCGATCTGCAGGACCCAAATTAGTCCAGATGCAACCACTTTCCAAGTCTCTCCGACCTTCACAAAAAAAGTTATTCAAGAATATCTCTTTCTCCTATGTGCTTTCATCCCTAACCCTAACCCTTCCGAAAGTCGGAGAAGCTCAAGGATGGTACCGATCGATGCGCGCTACCCCATTTAGTGGGGGTAGAGCCTACTTGCAAGTCTCTCCGACCTTCACAAAAAAAGTTATTCAAGAATATCTCTTTCTCCTATGTGCTTTCATCCCTAACCCTAACCCTAACCCTTCCGAAAGTCGGAGAAGCTCAAGAATGGTACCGATCGATGCGCGCTACCCCATTTAGTGGGGGTAGAGCCTACTTGCAAGTCTCTCCGACCTTCACAAAAAAAGTTATTCAAGAATATCTCCTCAGATTTAGGGGAATTTCGTCGGTCGACCTCTTCCGAAGGTCGTACAAGCTCGGGGATGGTACCAATCGATCTGCAGGACCCAAATTAGTCCAGATGCAACCACTTTCCAAGTCTCTCCGACCTTCACAAAAAAAGTTATTCAAGAATATCTCTTTCTCCTATGTGCTTTCATCCCTAACCCTAACCCTTCCGAAAGTCGGAGAAGCTCAAGGATGGTACCGATCGATGCGCGCTACCCCATTTAGTGGGGGTAGAGCCTACTTGCAAGTCTCTCCGACCTTCACAAAAAAAGTTATTCAAGAATATCTCTTTCTCCTATGTGCTTTCATCCCTAACCCTAACCCTAACCCTTCCGAAAGTCGGAGAAGCTCAAGGATGGTACTGATCGATGCGCGCTACCCCATTTAGTGGGAGTAGAGCCTACTTGCAAGTCTCTCCGACCTTCACAAAAAAAGTTATTCAAGAATATCTCCTCAGATTTGGGGGAATTTCGTCGGTCGACCTCTTCCGAAGGTCGTACAAGCTCGGGGATGGTACCAATCGATCCGCAGGACCCAAATTAGTCCAGATGCAACCACTTTCCAAGTCTCTCCGACCTTCACAAAAAAAGTTATTCAAGAATATCTCTTTCTCCTATGTGCTTTCATCCCTAACCCTAACCCTAACCCTTCCGAAAGTCGGAGAAGCTCAAGGATGGTACCGATCGATGCGCGCTACCCCATTTAGTGGGGGTAGAGCCTACTTGCAAGTCTCTCCGACCTTCACAAAAAAAGTTATTCAAGAATATCTCTTTCTCCTATGTGCTTTCATCCCTAACCCTAACCCTAACCCTTCCGAAAGTCGGAGAAGCTCAAAGATGGTACCGATCGATGCGCGCTACCCCATTTAGTGGGGGTAGAGCCTACTTGCAAGTCTCTCCGACCTTCACAAAAAAAGTTATTCAAGAATATCTCTTTCTCCTATGTGCTTTCATCCCTAACCCTAACCCTAACCCTTCCGAAAGTCGGAGAAGCTCAAGGATGGTACCGATCGATGCGCGCTACCCCATTTAGTGGGGGTAGAGCCTACTTGCAAGTCTCTCTGACCTTCACAAAAAAAGTTATTCAAGAATATCTCCTCAGATTTGGGGGAATTTCGTCGGTCGACCTCTTCCGAAGGTCGTACAAGCTCGGGGATGGTACCAATCGATCTGCAGGACCCAAATTAGTCCAGATGCAACCACTTTCCAAGTCTCTCCGACCTTCACAAAAAAAGTTATTCAAGAATATCTCTTTCTCCTATGTGCTTTCATCCCTAACCCTAACCCTAACCCTTCCGAAAGTCGGAGAAGCTCAAGGATGGTACCGATCGATGCGCGCTACCCCATTTAGTGGGGGTAGAGCCTACTTGCAAGTCTCTCCGACCTTCACAAAAAACGTTATTCAAGAATATCTCTTTCTCCTTGTGCTTTCATCCCTAACCCTAACCCTAACCCTTCCGAAAGTCGTAGAAGCTCAAGGATGGTACCGATCGATGTGCGCTACCCCATTTAGTGGGGGTAGAGCCTACTTGCAAGTCTCTCCGACCTTCACAAAAAAAGTTATTCAAGAATATCTCTTTCTCCTATGTGCTTTCATCCCTAACCCTAACCCTAACCCTTCCGAAAGTCGGAGAAGCTCAAGGATGGTACCGATCGATGCGCGCTACCCCATTTAGTGGGGGTAGAGCCTACTTGCAAGTCTCTCCGACCTTCACAAAAAAAGTTATTCAAGAATATCTCTTTCTCCTATGTGCTTTCATCCCTAACCCTAACCCTAACCCTTCCGAAAGTCGGAGAAGCTCAAGGATGGTACCGATCGATGCGCGCTACCCCATTTAGTGGGGGTAGAGCCTACTTGCAAGTCTCTCCGACCTTCACAAAAAAAGTTATTCAAGAATATCTCCTCAGATTTGGGGGAATTTCGTCGGTCGACCTCTTCCGAAGGTCGTACAAGCTCGGGGATGGTACCAATCGATCCGCAGGACCCAAATTAGTCCAGATGCAACTACTTTCCAAGTCTCTCCGACCTTCACAAAAAAAGTTATTCAAGAATATCTCTTTCTCCTATGTGCTTTCATCCCTAACCCTAACCCTAACCCTTCCGAAAGTCGGAGAAGCTCAAGGATGGTACCGATCGATGCGCGCTACCCCATTTAGTGGGGGTAGAGCCTACTTGCAAGTCTCTCCGACCTTCACAAAAAAAGTTATTCAAGAATATCTCCTCAGATTTGGGGGAATTTCGTCGGTCGACCTCTTCCGAAGGTCGTACAAGCTCGGGGATGGTACCAATCGATCCGCAGGACCCAAATTAGTCCAGATGCAACCACTTTCCAAGTCTCTCCGACCTTCACAAAAAAAGTTATTCAAGAATATCTCTTTCTCCAATGTGCTTTCATCCCTAACCCTAACCCTAACCCTTCCGAAAGTCGGAGAAGCTCAAGGATGGTACCGATCGATTCGCGCTACCCCATTTAGTGGGGGTAGAGCCTACTTGCAAGTCTCTCCGACCTTCACAAAAAAAGTTATTCAAGAATATCTCTTTCTCCTATGTGCTTTCATCCCTAACCCTAACCCTAACCCTTCCGAAAGTCGTAGAAGCTCAAAGATGGTACCGATCGATGCGCGCTACCCCATTTAGTGGGGGTAGAGCCTACTTGCAAGTCTCTCCGACCTTCACAAAAAAAGTTATTCAAGAATATCTCTTTCTCCTATGTGCTTTCATCCCTAACCCTAACCCTAACCCTTCCGAAAGTCGGAGAAGCTCAAGGATGGTACCGATCGATGCGCGCTACCCCATTTAGTGGGGGTAGAGCCTACTTGCAAGTCTCTCCGACCTTCACAAAAAAAGTTATTCAAGAATATCTCCTCAGATTTGGGGGAATTTCGTCGGTCGACCTCTTCCGAAGGTCGTACAAGCTCGGGGATGGTACCAATCGATCCGCAGGACCCAAATTAGTCCAGATGCAACCACTTTCCAAGTCTCTCCGACCTTCACAAAAAAAGTTATTCAAGAATATCTCTTTCTCCTATGTGCTTTCATCCCTAACCCTAACCCTAACCCTTCCGAAAGTCGGAGAAGCTCAAGGATGGTACCGATCGATGCGCGCTACCCCATTTAGTGGGGGTAGAGCCTACTTGCAAGTCTCTCCGACCTTCACAAAAAAAGTTATTCAAGAATATCTCCTCAGATTTGGGGGAATTTCGTCGGTCGACCTCTTCCGAAGGTCGTACAAGCTCGGGGATGGTACCAATCGATCCGCAGGACCCAAATTAGTCCAGATGCAACCACTTTCCAAGTCTCTCCGACCTTCACAAAAAAAGTTATTCAAGAATATCTCTTTCTCCTATGTGCTTTCATCCCTAACCCTAACCCTAACCCTTCCGAAAGTCGGAGAAGCTCAAGGATGGTACCGATCGATGCGCGCTACCCCATTTAGTGGGGGTAGAGCCTACTTGCAAGTCTCTCCGACCTTCACAAAAAAAGTTATTCAAGAATATCTCTTTCTCCTATGTGCTTTCATCCCTAACCCTAACCCTAACCCTTCCGAAAGTCGTAGAAGCTCAAGGATAGTACCGATCGATGCGCGCTACCCCATTTAGTGGGGGTAGAGCCTACTTGCAAGTCTCTCCGACCTTCACAAAAAAAGTTATTCAAGAATATCTCTTTCTCCTATGTGCTTTCATCCCTAACCCTAACCCTAACCCTTCCGAAAGTCGGAGAAGCTCAAGGATGGTACCGATCGATGCGGGCTACCCCATTTAGTGGGGGTAGAGCCTACTTGCAAGTCTCTCCGACCTTCACAAAAAAAGTTATTCAAGAATATCTCTTTCTCCCATGTGCTTTCATCCCTAACCCTAACCCTAACCCTTCCGAAAGTCGGAGAAGCTCAAGGATGGTACCGATCGATGCGCGCTACCCCATTTAGTGGGGGTAGAGCCTACTTGCAAGTCTCTCCGACCTTCACAAAAAAAGTTATTCAAGAATATCTCCTCAGATTTGGGGGAATTTCGTCGGTCGACCTCTTCCGAAGGTCGTACAAGCTCGGGGATGGTACCAATCGATCTGCAGGACCCAAATTAGTCCAGATGCAACTACTTTCCAAGTCTCTCCGACCTTCACAAAAAAAGTTATTCAAGAATATCTCTTTCTCCTATGTGCTTTCATCCCTAACCCTAATCCTAACCATTCCGAAAGTCGGAGAAGCTCAAGGATGGTACCGATCGATGCGCGCTACCCCTATTAGTGGGGGTAGAGCCTACTTGCAAGTCTCTCCGACCTTCACAAAAAAAGTTATTCAAGAATATCTCTTTCTCCTATGTGCTTTCATCCCTAACCCTAACCCTAACCCTTCCGAAAGTCGGAGAAGCTCAAGGATGGTACCGATCGATGCGCGCTACCCCATTTAGTGGGGGTAGAGCCTACTTGCAAGTCTCTCCGACCTTCACAAAAAAAGTTATTCAAGAATATCTCTTTCTCCTATGTGCTTTCATCCCTAACCCTAACCCTAACCCTTCCGAAAGTCGTAGAAGCTCAAGGATAGTACCGATCGATGCGCGCTACCCCATTTAGTGGGGGTAGAGCCTACTTGCAAGTCTCTCCGACCTTCACAAAAAAAGTTATTCAAGAATATCTCTTTCTCCTATGTGCTTTCATCCCTAACCCTAACCCTAACCCTTCCGAAAGTCGGAGAAGCTCAAGGATGGTACCGATCGATGCGCGCTACCCCATTTAGTGGGGGTAGAGCCTACTTGCAAGTCTCTCCGACCTTCACAAAAAAAGTTATTCAAGAATATCTCCTCAGATTTGGGGGAATTTCGTCGGTCGACCTCTTCCGAAGGTCGTACAAGCTCGGGGATGGTACCAATCGATCCGCAGGACCCAAATTAGTCCAGATGCAACCACTTTCCAAGTCTCTCCGACCTTCACAAAAAAAGTTATTCAAGAATATCTCTTTCTCCTATGTGCTTTCATCCCTAACCCTAACCCTAACCCTTCCGAAAGTCGGAGAAGCTCAAGGATGGTACCGATCGATGCGCGCTACCCCATTTAGTGGGGGTAGAGCCTACTTGCAAGTCTCTCCGACCTTCACAAAAAAAGTTATTCAAGAATATCTCTTTCTCCTATGTGCTTTCATCCCTAACCCTAACCCTAACCCTTCCGAAAGTCGTAGAAGCTCAAGGATAGTACCGATCGATGCGCGCTACCCCATTTAGTGGGGGTAGAGCCTACTTGCAAGTCTCTCCGACCTTCACAAAAAAAGTTATTCAAGAATATCTCTTTCTCCTATGTGCTTTCATCCCTAACCCTAACCCTAACCCTTCCGAAAGTCGGAGAAGCTCAAGGATGGTACCGATCGATGCGGGCTACCCCATTTAGTGGGGGTAGAGCCTACTTGCAAGTCTCTCCGACCTTCACAAAAAAAGTTATTCAAGAATATCTCTTTCTCCCATGTGCTTTCATCCCTAACCCTAACCCTAACCCTTCCGAAAGTCGGAGAAGCTCAAGGATGGTACCGATCGATGCGCGCTACCCCATTTAGTGGGGGTAGAGCCTACTTGCAAGTCTCTCCGACCTTCACAAAAAAAGTTATTCAAGAATATCTCCTCAGATTTGGGGGAATTTCGTCGGTCGACCTCTTCCGAAGGTCGTACAAGCTCGGGGATGGTACCAATCGATCTGCAGGACCCAAATTAGTCCAGATGCAACTACTTTCCAAGTCTCTCCGACCTTCACAAAAAAAGTTATTCAAGAATATCTCTTTCTCCTATGTGCTTTCATCCCTAACCCTAATCCTAACCCTTCCGAAAGTCGGAGAAGCTCAAGGATGGTACCGATCGATGCGCGCTACCCCTATTAGTGGGGGTAGAGCCTACTTGCAAGTCTCTCCGACCTTCACAAAAAAAGTTATTCAAGAATATCTCTTTCTCCTATGTGCTTTCATCCCTAACCCTAACCCTAACCCTTCCGAAAGTCGGAGAAGCTCAAGGATGGTACCGATCGATGCGCGCTACCCCATTTAGTGGGGGTAGAGCCTACTTGCAAGTCTCTCCGACCTTCACAAAAAAAGTTATTCAAGAATATCTCTTTCTCCTATGTGCTTTCATCCCTAACCCTAACCCTAACCCTTCCGAAAGTCGTAGAAGCTCAAGGATAGTACCGATCGATGCGCGCTACCCCATTTAGTGGGGGTAGAGCCTACTTGCAAGTCTCTCCGACCTTCACAAAAAAAGTTATTCAAGAATATCTCTTTCTCCTATGTGCTTTCATCCCTAACCCTAACCCTAACCCTTCCGAAAGTCGGAGAAGCTCAAGGATGGTACCGATCGATGCGCGCTACCCCATTTAGTGGGGGTAGAGCCTACTTGCAAGTCTCTCCGACCTTCACAAAAAAAGTTATTCAAGAATATCTCTTTCTCCTATGTGCTTTCATCCCTAACCCTAACCCTAACCCTTACGAAAGTCGGAGAAGCTCAAGGATGGTACCGATCGATGCGCGCTACCCCATTTAGTGGGGGTAGAGCCTACTTGCAAGTCTCTCCGACCTTCACAAAAAAAGTTATTCAAGAATATCTCCTCAGATTTGGGGGAATTTCGTCGGTCGACCTCTTCCGAAGGTCGTACAAGCTCGGGGATGGTACCAATCGATCCGCAGGACCCAAATTAGTCCAGATGCAACTACTTTCCAAGTCTCTCCGACCTTCACAAAAAAAGTTATTCAAGAATATCTCTTTCTCCTATGTGCTTTCATCCCTAACCCTAATCCTAACCCTTCCGAAAGTCGGAGAAGCTCAAGGATGGTACCGATCGATGCGCGCTACCCCTATTAGTGGGGGTAGAGCCTACTTGCAAGTCTCTCCGACCTTCACAAAAAAAGTTATTCAAGAATATCTCTTTCTCCTATGTGCTTTCATCCCTAACCCTAACCCTAACCCTTCCGAAAGTCGGAGAAGCTCAAGGATGGTACCGATCGATGCGCGCTACCCCATTTAGTGGGGGTAGAGCCTACTTGCAAGTCTCTCCGACCTTCACAAAAAAAGTTATTCAAGAATATCTCCTCAGATTTGGGGGAATTTCGTCGGTCGACCTCTTCCGAAGGTCGTACAAGCTCGGGGATGGTACCAATCGATCCGCAGGACCCAGATTAGTCCAGATGCAACCACTTTCCAAGTCTCTCCGACCTTCACAAAAAAAGTTATTCAAGAATATCTCTTTCTCCTATGTGCTTTCATCCCTAACCCTAACCCTAACCCTTCCGAAAGTCGGAGAAGCTCAAGGATGGTACCGATCGATGCGCGCTACCCCATTTAGTGGGGGTAGAGCCTACTTGCAAGTCTCTCCGACCTTCACAAAAAAAGTTATTCAAGAATATCTCTTTCTCCTATGTGCTTTCATCCCTAACCCTAACCCTAACCCTTCCGAAAGTCGTAGAAGCTCAAGGATGGTACCGATCGATGCGCGCTACCCCATTTAGTGGGGGTAGAGCCTACTTGCAAGTCTCTCCGACCTTCACAAAAAAAGTTATTCAAGAATATCTCTTTCTCCTATGTGCTTTCATCCCTAACCCTAACCCTAACCCTTCCGAAAGTCGGAGAAGCTCAAGGATGGTACCGATCGATGCGCGCTACCCCATTTAGTGGGGGTAGAGCCTACTTGCAAGTCTCTCCGACCTTCACAAAAAAAGTTATTCAAGAATATCTCTTTCTCCTATGTGCTTTCATCCCTAACCCTAACCCTAACCCTTCCAAAAGTCGGAGAAGCTCAAGGATGGTACCGATCGATGCGCGCTACCCCATTTAGTGGGGGTAGAGCCTACTTGCAAGTCTCTCCGACCTTCACAAAAAAAGTTATTCAAGAATATCTCCTCAGATTTGGGGGAATTTCGTCGGTCGACCTCTTCCGAAGGTCGTACAAGCTCGGGGATAGTACCAATCGATCCGCAGGACCCAAATTAGTCCAGATGCAACCACTTTCCAAGTCTCTCCGACCTTCACAAAAAAAGTTATTCAAGAATATCTCTTTCTCCTATGTGCTTTCATCCCTAACCCTAACCCTAACCCTTCCGAAAGTCGGAGAAGCTCAAAAATGGTACCGATCGATGCGCGCTACCCCATTTAGTGGGGGTAGAGCCTACTTGCAAGTCTCTCCGACCTTCACAAAAAAAGTTATTCAAGAATATCTCTTTCTCCTATGTGCTTTCATCCCTAACCCTAACCCTAACCCTTCCGAAAGTCGGAGAAGCTCAAGAATGGTACCGATCGATGCGCGCTACCCCATTTAGTGGGGGTAGAGCCTACTTGCAAGTCTCTCCGACCTTCACAAAAAAGGTTATTCAAGAATATCTCCTCAGATTTGGGGGAATTTCGTCGGTCGACCTCTTCCGAAGGTCGTACAAGCTCGGGGATGGTACCAATCGATCCGCAGGACCCAAATTAGTCCAGATGCAACCACTTTCCAAGTCTCTCCGACCTTCACAAAAAAAGTTATTCAAGAATATCTCTTTCTCCTATGTGCTTTCATCCCTAACCCTAACCCTAACCCTTCCGAAAGTCGGAGAAGCTCAAGGATGGTACCGATCGATGCGCGCTACCCCATTTAGTGGGGGTAGAGCCTACTTGCAAGTCTCTCCGACCTTCACAAAAAAAGTTATTCAAGAATATCTCTTTCTCCTATGTGCTTTCATCCCTAACCCTAACCCTAACCCTTCCGAAAGTCGTAGAAGCTCAAGGATGGTGCCGATCGATGCGCGCTACCCCATTTAGTGGGGGTAAAGCCTACTTGCAAGTCTCTCCGACCTTCACAAAAAAAGTTATTCAAGAATATCTCTTTCTCCTATGTGCTTTCATCCCTAACCCTAACCCTAACCCTTCCGAAAGTCGGAGAAGCTCAAGGATGGTACCGATCGATGCGCGCTACCCCATTTAGTGGGGGTAGAGCCTACTTGCAAGTCTCTCCGACCTTCACAAAAAAAGTTATTCAAGAATATCTCTTTCTCCTATGTGCTTTCATCCCTAACCCTAACCCTAACCCTTCCGAAAGTCGGAAAAGCTCAAGGATGGTACCGATCGATGCGCGCTACCCCATTTAGTGGGGGTAGAGCCTACTTGCAAGTCTCTCCGACCTTCACAAAAAAAGTTATTCAAGAATATCTCCTCAGATTTGGGGGAATTTCGTCGGTCGACCTCTTCCGAAGGTCGTACAAGCTCGGGGATGGTACCAATCGATCCGCAGGACCCAAATTAGTCCAGATGCAACCACTTTCCAAGTCTCTCCGACCTTCACAAAAAAAGTTATTCAAGAATATCTCTTTCTCCTATGTGCTTTCATCCCTAACCCTAACCCTAACCCTTCCGAAAGTCGGAGAAGCTCAAGGATGGTACCGATCGATGCGCGCTACCCCATTTAGTGGGGGTAGAGCCTACTTGCAAGTCTCTCCGACCTTCACAAAAAAAGTTATTCAAGAATATCTCCTCAGATTTGGGGGAATTTCGTCGGTCGACCTCTTCCGAAGGTCGTACAAGCTCGGGGATGGTACCAATCGATCCGCAGGACCCAAATTAGTCCAGATGCAACCACTTCCCAAGTCTCTCCGACCTTCACAAAAAAAGTTATTCAAGAATATCTCTTTCTCCAATGTGCTTTCATCCCTAACCCTAACCCTAACCCTTCCGAAAGTCGGAGAAGCTCAAGGATGGTACCGATCGATGCGCGCTACCCCATTTAGTGGGGGTAGAGCCTACTTGCAAGTCTCTCCGACCTTCACAAAAAAAGTTATTCAAGAATATCTCTTTCTCCTATGTGCTTTCATCCCTAACCCTAACCCTAACCCTTCCGAAAGTCGTAGAAGCTCAAGGATGGTACCGATCGATGCGCGCTACCCCATTTAGTGGGGGTAGAGCCTACTTGCAAGTCTCTCCGACCTTCACAAAAAAAGTTATTCAAGAATATCTCTTTCTCCTATGTGCTTTCATCCCTAACCCTAACCCTAACCCTTCCGAAAGTCGGAGAAGCTCAAAGATAGTACCGATCGATGCGCGCTACCCCATTTAGTGGGGGTAGAGCCTACTTGCAAGTCTCTCCGACCTTCACAAAAAAAGTTATTCAAGAATATCTCCTCAGATTTGGGGGAATTTCGTCGGTCGACCTCTTCCGAAGGTCGTACAAGCTCGGGGATGGTACCAATCGATCCGCAGGACCCAAATTAGTCCAGATGCAACCACTTTCCAAGTCTCTCCGACCTTCACAAAAAAAGTTATTCAAGAATATCTCTTTCTCCTATGTGCTTTCATCCCTAACCCTAACCCTAACCCTTCCGAAAGTCGGAGAAGCTCAAGGATGGTACCGATCGATGCGCGCTACCCCATTTAGTGGGGGTAGAGCCTACTTGCAAGTCTCTCCGACCTTCACAAAAAAAGTTATTCAAGAATATCTCTTTCTCCTATGTGCTTTCATCCCTAACCCTAACCCTAACCCTTCCGAAAGTCGTAGAAGCTCAAGGATAGTACCGATCGATGCGCGCTACCCCATTTAGTGGGGGTAGAGCCTACTTGCAAGTCTCTCCGACCTTCACAAAAAAAGTTATTCAAGAATATCTCTTTCTCCTATGTGCTTTCATCCCTAACCCTAACCCTAACCCTTCCGAAAGTCGGAGAAGCTCAAGGATGGTACCGATCGATGCGGGCTACCCCATTTAGTGGGGGTAGAGCCTACTTGCAAGTCTCTCCGACCTTCACAAAAAAAGTTATTCAAGAATATCTCTTTCTCCCATGTGCTTTCATCCCTAACCCTAACCCTAACCCTTCCGAAAGTCGGAGAAGCTCAAGGATGGTACCGATCGATGCGCGCTACCCCATTTAGTGGGGGTAGAGCCTACTTGCAAGTCTCTCCGACCTTCACAAAAAAAGTTATTCAAGAATATCTCCTCAGATTTGGGGGAATTTCGTCGGTCGACCTCTTCCGAAGGTCGTACAAGCTCGGGGATGGTACCAATCGATCTGCAGGACCCAAATTAGTCCAGATGCAACTACTTTCCAAGTCTCTCCGACCTTCACAAAAAAAGTTATTCAAGAATATCTCTTTCTCCTATGTGCTTTCATCCCTAACCCTAATCCTAACCATTCCGAAAGTCGGAGAAGCTCAAGGATGGTACCGATCGATGCGCGCTACCCCTATTAGTGGGGGTAGAGCCTACTTGCAAGTCTCTCCGACCTTCACAAAAAAAGTTATTCAAGAATATCTCTTTCTCCTATGTGCTTTCATCCCTAACCCTAACCCTAACCCTTCCGAAAGTCGGAGAAGCTCAAGGATGGTACCGATCGATGCGCGCTACCCCATTTAGTGGGGGTAGAGCCTACTTGCAAGTCTCTCCGACCTTCACAAAAAAAGTTATTCAAGAATATCTCTTTCTCCTATGTGCTTTCATCCCTAACCCTAACCCTAACCCTTCCGAAAGTCGGAGAAGCTCAAGGATGGTACCGATCGATGCGCGCTACCCCATTTAGTGGGGGTAGAGCCTACTTGCAAGTCTCTCCGACCTTCACAAAAAAAGTTATTCAAGAATATCTCCTCAGATTTGGGGGAATTTCGTCGGTCGACCTCTTCCGAAGGTCGTACAAGCTCGGGGATGGTACCAATCGATCCGCAGGACCCAAATTAGTCCAGATGCAACCACTTCCCAAGTCTCTCCGACCTTCACAAAAAAAGTTATTCAAGAATATCTCTTTCTCCAATGTGCTTTCATCCCTAACCCTAACCCTAACCCTTCCGAAAGTCGGAGAAGCTCAAGGATGGTACCGATCGATGCGCGCTACCCCATTTAGTGGGGGTAGAGCCTACTTGCAAGTCTCTCCGACCTTCACAAAAAAAGTTATTCAAGAATATCTCCTCAGATTTGGGGGAATTTCGTCGGTCGACCTCTTCCGAAGGTCGTACAAGCTCGGGGATGGTACCAATCGATCCGCAGGACCCAAATTAGTCCAGATGCAACCACTTTCCAAGTCTCTCCGACCTTCACAAAAAAAGTTATTCAAGAATATCTCTTTCTCCTATGTGCTTTCATCCCTAACCCTAACCCTAACCCTTCCGAAAGTCGGAGAAGCTCAAGGATGGTACCGATCGATGCGCGCTACCCCATTTAGTGGGGGTAGAGCCTACTTGCAAGTCTCTCCGACCTTCACAAAAAAAGTTATTCAAGAATATCTCCTCAGATTTGGGGGAATTTCGTCGGTCGACCTCTTCCGAAGGTCGTACAAGCTCGGGGATGGTACCAATCGATCCGCAGGACCCAAATTAGTCCAGATGCAACCACTTCCCAAGTCTCTCCGACCTTCACAAAAAAAGTTATTCAAGAATATCTCTTTCTCCAATGTGCTTTCATCCCTAACCCTAACCCTAACCCTTCCGAAAGTCGGAGAAGCTCAAGGATGGTACCGATCGATGCGCGCTACCCCATTTAGTGGGGGTAGAGCCTACTTGCAAGTCTCTCCGACCTTCACAAAAAAAGTTATTCAAGAATATCTCTTTCTCCTATGTGCTTTCATCCCTAACCCTAACCCTAACCCTTCCGAAAGTCGTAGAAGCTCAAGGATGGTACCGATCGATGCGCGCTACCCCATTTAGTGGGGGTAGAGCCTACTTGCAAGTCTCTCCGACCTTCACAAAAAAAGTTATTCAAGAATATCTCTTTCTCCTATGTGCTTTCATCCCTAACCCTAACCCTAACCCTTCCGAAAGTCGGAGAAGCTCAAAGATGGTACCGATCGATGCGCGCTACCCCATTTAGTGGGGGTAGAGCCTACTTGCAAGTCTCTCCGACCTTCACAAAAAAAGTTATTCAAGAATATCTCCTCAGATTTGGGGGAATTTCGTCGGTCGACCTCTTCCGAAGGTCGTACAAGCTCGGGGATGGTACCAATCGATCCGCAGGACCCAAATTAGTCCAGATGCAACCACTTTCCAAGTCTCTCCGACCTTCACAAAAAAAGTTATTCAAGAATATCTCTTTCTCCTATGTGCTTTCATCCCTAACCCTAACCCTAACCCTTCCGAAAGTCGGAGAAGCTCAAGGATGGTACCGATCGATGCGCGCTACCCCATTTAGTGGGGGTAGAGCCTACTTGCAAGTCTCTCCGACCTTCACAAAAAAAGTTATTCAAGAATATCTCTTTCTCCTATGTGCTTTCATCCCTAACCCTAACCCTAACCCTTCCGAAAGTCGTAGAAGCTCAAGGATAGTACCGATCGATGCGCGCTACCCCATTTAGTGGGGGTAGAGCCTACTTGCAAGTCTCTCCGACCTTCACAAAAAAAGTTATTCAAGAATATCTCTTTCTCCTATGTGCTTTCATCCCTAACCCTAACCCTAACCCTTCCGAAAGTCGGAGAAGCTCAAGGATGGTACCGATCGATGCGGGCTACCCCATTTAGTGGGGGTAGAGCCTACTTGCAAGTCTCTCCGACCTTCACAAAAAAAGTTATTCAAGAATATCTCTTTCTCCCATGTGCTTTCATCCCTAACCCTAACCCTAACCCTTCCGAAAGTCGGAGAAGCTCAAGGATGGTACCGATCGATGCGCGCTACCCCATTTAGTGGGGGTAGAGCCTACTTGCAAGTCTCTCCGACCTTCACAAAAAAAGTTATTCAAGAATATCTCCTCAGATTTGGGGGAATTTCGTCGGTCGACCTCTTCCGAAGGTCGTACAAGCTCGGGGATGGTACCAATCGATCTGCAGGACCCAAATTAGTCCAGATGCAACTACTTTCCAAGTCTCTCCGACCTTCACAAAAAAAGTTATTCAAGAATATCTCTTTCTCCTATGTGCTTTCATCCCTAACCCTAATCCTAACCATTCCGAAAGTCGGAGAAGCTCAAGGATGGTACCGATCGATGCGCGCTACCCCTATTAGTGGGGGTAGAGCCTACTTGCAAGTCTCTCCGACCTTCACAAAAAAAGTTATTCAAGAATATCTCTTTCTCCTATGTGCTTTCATCCCTAACCCTAACCCTAACCCTTCCGAAAGTCGGAGAAGCTCAAGGATGGTACCGATCGATGCGCGCTACCCCATTTAGTGGGGGTAGAGCCTACTTGCAAGTCTCTCCGACCTTCACAAAAAAAGTTATTCAAGAATATCTCTTTCTCCTATGTGCTTTCATCCCTAACCCTAACCCTAACCCTTCCGAAAGTCGTAGAAGCTCAAGGATAGTACCGATCGATGCGCGCTACCCCATTTAGTGGGGGTAGAGCCTACTTGCAAGTCTCTCCGACCTTCACAAAAAAAGTTATTCAAGAATATCTCTTTCTCCTATGTGCTTTCATCCCTAACCCTAACCCTAACCCTTCCGAAAGTCGGAGAAGCTCAAGGATGGTACCGATCGATGCGCGCTACCCCATTTAGTGGGGGTAGAGCCTACTTGCAAGTCTCTCCGACCTTCACAAAAAAAGTTATTCAAGAATATCTCCTCAGATTTGGGGGAATTTCGTCGGTCGACCTCTTCCGAAGGTCGTACAAGCTCGGGGATGGTACCAATCGATCCGCAGGACCCAAATTAGTCCAGATGCAACCACTTTCCAAGTCTCTCCGACCTTCACAAAAAAAGTTATTCAAGAATATCTCTTTCTCCTATGTGCTTTCATCCCTAACCCTAACCCTAACCCTTCCGAAAGTCGGAGAAGCTCAAGGATGGTACCGATCGATGCGCGCTACCCCATTTAGTGGGGGTAGAGCCTACTTGCAAGTCTCTCCGACCTTCACAAAAAAAGTTATTCAAGAATATCTCTTTCTCCTATGTGCTTTCATCCCTAACCCTAACCCTAACCCTTCCGAAAGTCGTAGAAGCTCAAGGATGGTACCGATCGATGCGCGCTACCCCATTTAGTGGGGGTAGAGCCTACTTGCAAGTCTCTCCGACCTTCACAAAAAAAGTTATTCAAGAATATCTCTTTCTCCTATGTGCTTTCATCCCTAACCCTAACCCTAACCCTTCCGAAAGTCGGAGAAGCTCAAAGATGGTACCGATCGATGCGCGCTACCCCATTTAGTGGGGGTAGAGCCTACTTGCAAGTCTCTCCGACCTTCACAAAAAAAGTTATTCAAGAATATCTCCTCAGATTTGGGGGAATTTCGTCGGTCGACCTCTTCCGAAGGTCGTACAAGCTCGGGGATGGTACCAATCGATCCGCAGGACCCAAATTAGTCCAGATGCAACCACTTTCCAAGTCTCTCCGACCTTCACAAAAAAAGTTATTCAAGAATATCTCTTTCTCCTATGTGCTTTCATCCCTAACCCTAACCCTAACCCTTCCGAAAGTCGGAGAAGCTCAAGGATGGTACCGATCGATGCGCGCTACCCCATTTAGTGGGGGTAGAGCCTACTTGCAAGTCTCTCCGACCTTCACAAAAAAAGTTATTCAAGAATATCTCTTTCTCCTATGTGCTTTCATCCCTAACCCTAACCCTAACCCTTCCGAAAGTCGTAGAAGCTCAAGGATAGTACCGATCGATGCGCGCTACCCCATTTAGTGGGGGTAGAGCCTACTTGCAAGTCTCTCCGACCTTCACAAAAAAAGTTATTCAAGAATATCTCTTTCTCCTATGTGCTTTCATCCCTAACCCTAACCCTAACCCTTCCGAAAGTCGGAGAAGCTCAAGGATGGTACCGATCGATGCGGGCTACCCCATTTAGTGGGGGTAGAGCCTACTTGCAAGTCTCTCCGACCTTCACAAAAAAAGTTATTCAAGAATATCTCTTTCTCCCATGTGCTTTCATCCCTAACCCTAACCCTAACCCTTCCGAAAGTCGGAGAAGCTCAAGGATGGTACCGATCGATGCGCGCTACCCCATTTAGTGGGGGTAGAGCCTACTTGCAAGTCTCTCCGACCTTCACAAAAAAAGTTATTCAAGAATATCTCCTCAGATTTGGGGGAATTTCGTCGGTCGACCTCTTCCGAAGGTCGTACAAGCTCGGGGATGGTACCAATCGATCTGCAGGACCCAAATTAGTCCAGATGCAACTACTTTCCAAGTCTCTCCGACCTTCACAAAAAAAGTTATTCAAGAATATCTCTTTCTCCTATGTGCTTTCATCCCTAACCCTAATCCTAACCATTCCGAAAGTCGGAGAAGCTCAAGGATGGTACCGATCGATGCGCGCTACCCCTATTAGTGGGGGTAGAGCCTACTTGCAAGTCTCTCCGACCTTCACAAAAAAAGTTATTCAAGAATATCTCTTTCTCCTATGTGCTTTCATCCCTAACCCTAACCCTAACCCTTCCGAAAGTCGGAGAAGCTCAAGGATGGTACCGATCGATGCGCGCTACCCCATTTAGTGGGGGTAGAGCCTACTTGCAAGTCTCTCCGACCTTCACAAAAAAAGTTATTCAAGAATATCTCTTTCTCCTATGTGCTTTCATCCCTAACCCTAACCCTAACCCTTCCGAAAGTCGTAGAAGCTCAAGGATAGTACCGATCGATGCGCGCTACCCCATTTAGTGGGGGTAGAGCCTACTTGCAAGTCTCTCCGACCTTCACAAAAAAAGTTATTCAAGAATATCTCTTTCTCCTATGTGCTTTCATCCCTAACCCTAACCCTAACCCTTCCGAAAGTCGGAGAAGCTCAAGGATGGTACCGATCGATGCGCGCTACCCCATTTAGTGGGGGTAGAGCCTACTTGCAAGTCTCTCCGACCTTCACAAAAAAAGTTATTCAAGAATATCTCCTCAGATTTGGGGGAATTTCGTCGGTCGACCTCTTCCGAAGGTCGTACAAGCTCGGGGATGGTACCAATCGATCCGCAGGACCCAAATTAGTCCAGATGCAACCACTTTCCAAGTCTCTCCGACCTTCACAAAAAAAGTTATTCAAGAATATCTCTTTCTCCTATGTGCTTTCATCCCTAACCCTAACCCTAACCCTTCCGAAAGTCGGAGAAGCTCAAGGATGGTACCGATCGATGCGCGCTACCCCATTTAGTGGGGGTAGAGCCTACTTGCAAGTCTCTCCGACCTTCACAAAAAAAGTTATTCAAGAATATCTCTTTCTCCTATGTGCTTTCATCCCTAACCCTAACCCTAACCCTTCCGAAAGTCGTAGAAGCTCAAGGATAGTACCGATCGATGCGCGCTACCCCATTTAGTGGGGGTAGAGCCTACTTGCAAGTCTCTCCGACCTTCACAAAAAAAGTTATTCAAGAATATCTCTTTCTCCTATGTGCTTTCATCCCTAACCCTAACCCTAACCCTTCCGAAAGTCGGAGAAGCTCAAGGATGGTACCGATCGATGCGGGCTACCCCATTTAGTGGGGGTAGAGCCTACTTGCAAGTCTCTCCGACCTTCACAAAAAAAGTTATTCAAGAATATCTCTTTCTCCCATGTGCTTTCATCCCTAACCCTAACCCTAACCCTTCCGAAAGTCGGAGAAGCTCAAGGATGGTACCGATCGATGCGCGCTACCCCATTTAGTGGGGGTAGAGCCTACTTGCAAGTCTCTCCGACCTTCACAAAAAAAGTTATTCAAGAATATCTCCTCAGATTTGGGGGAATTTCGTCGGTCGACCTCTTCCGAAGGTCGTACAAGCTCGGGGATGGTACCAATCGATCTGCAGGACCCAAATTAGTCCAGATGCAACTACTTTCCAAGTCTCTCCGACCTTCACAAAAAAAGTTATTCAAGAATATCTCTTTCTCCTATGTGCTTTCATCCCTAACCCTAATCCTAACCCTTCCGAAAGTCGGAGAAGCTCAAGGATGGTACCGATCGATGCGCGCTACCCCTATTAGTGGGGGTAGAGCCTACTTGCAAGTCTCTCCGACCTTCACAAAAAAAGTTATTCAAGAATATCTCTTTCTCCTATGTGCTTTCATCCCTAACCCTAACCCTAACCCTTCCGAAAGTCGGAGAAGCTCAAGGATGGTACCGATCGATGCGCGCTACCCCATTTAGTGGGGGTAGAGCCTACTTGCAAGTCTCTCCGACCTTCACAAAAAAAGTTATTCAAGAATATCTCTTTCTCCTATGTGCTTTCATCCCTAACCCTAACCCTAACCCTTCCGAAAGTCGTAGAAGCTCAAGGATAGTACCGATCGATGCGCGCTACCCCATTTAGTGGGGGTAGAGCCTACTTGCAAGTCTCTCCGACCTTCACAAAAAAAGTTATTCAAGAATATCTCTTTCTCCTATGTGCTTTCATCCCTAACCCTAACCCTAACCCTTCCGAAAGTCGGAGAAGCTCAAGGATGGTACCGATCGATGCGCGCTACCCCATTTAGTGGGGGTAGAGCCTACTTGCAAGTCTCTCCGACCTTCACAAAAAAAGTTATTCAAGAATATCTCTTTCTCCTATGTGCTTTCATCCCTAACCCTAACCCTAACCCTTCCGAAAGTCGGAGAAGCTCAAGGATGGTACCGATCGATGCGCGCTACCCCATTTAGTGGGGGTAGAGCCTACTTGCAAGTCTCTCCGACCTTCACAAAAAAAGTTATTCAAGAATATCTCCTCAGATTTGGGGGAATTTCGTCGGTCGACCTCTTCCGAAGGTCGTACAAGCTCGGGGATGGTACCAATCGATCCGCAGGACCCAAATTAGTCCAGATGCAACTACTTTCCAAGTCTCTCCGACCTTCACAAAAAAAGTTATTCAAGAATATCTCTTTCTCCTATGTGCTTTCATCCCTAACCCTAATCCTAACCCTTCCGAAAGTCGGAGAAGCTCAATGATGGTACCGATCGATGCGCGCTACCCCTATTAGTGGGGGTAGAGCCTACTTGCAAGTCTCTCCGACCTTCACAAAAAAAGTTATTCAAGAATATCTCTTTCTCCTATGTGCTTTCATCCCTAACCCTAACCCTAACCCTTCCGAAAGTCGGAGAAGCTCAAGGATGGTACCGATCGATGCGCGCTACCCCATTTAGTGGGGGTAGAGCCTACTTGCAAGTCTCTCCGACCTTCACAAAAAAAGTTATTCAAGAATATCTCCTCAGATTTGGGGGAATTTCGTCGGTCGACCTCTTCCGAAGGTCGTACAAGCTCGGGGATGGTACCAATCGATCCGCAGGACCCAAATTAGTCCAGATGCAACCACTTTCCAAGTCTCTCCGACCTTCACAAAAAAAGTTATTCAAGAATATCTCTTTCTCCTATGTGCTTTCATCCCTAACCCTAACCCTAACCCTTCCGAAAGTCGGAGAAGCTCAAGGATGGTACCGATCGATGCGCGCTACCCCATTTAGTGGGGGTAGAGCCTACTTGCAAGTCTCTCCGACCTTCACAAAAAAAGTTATTCAAGAATATCTCTTTCTCCTATGTGCTTTCATCCCTAACCCTAACCCTAACCCTTCCGAAAGTCGTAGAAGCTCAAGGATGGTACCGATCGATGCGCGCTACCCCATTTAGTGGGGGTAGAGCCTACTTGCAAGTCTCTCCGACCTTCACAAAAAAAGTTATTCAAGAATATCTCTTTCTCCTATGTGCTTTCATCCCTAACCCTAACCCTAACCCTTCCGAAAGTCGGAGAAGCTCAAGGATGGTACCGATCGATGCGCGCTACCCCATTTAGTGGGGGTAGAGCCTACTTGCAAGTCTCTCCGACCTTCACAAAAAAAGTTATTCAAGAATATCTCTTTCTCCTATGTGCTTTCATCCCTAACCCTAACCCTTCCAAAAGTCGGAGAAGCTCAAGGATGGTACCGATCGATGCGCGCTACCCCATTTAGTGGGGGTAGAGCCTACTTGCAAGTCTCTCCGACCTTCACAAAAAAAGTTATTCAAGAATATCTCCTCAGATTTGGGGGAATTTCGTCGGTCGACCTCTTCCGAAGGTCGTACAAGCTCGGGGATAGTACCAATCGATCCGCAGGACCCAAATTAGTCCAGATGCAACTACTTTCCAAGTCTCTCCGACCTTCACAAAAAAAGTTATTCAAGAATATCTCTTTCTCCTATGTGCTTTCATCCCTAACCCTAATCCTAACCCTTCCGAAAGTCGGAGAAGCTCAAGGATGGTACCGATCGATGCGCGCTACCCCTATTAGTGGGGGTAGAGCCTACTTGCAAGTCTCTCCGACCTTCACAAAAAAAGTTATTCAAGAATATCTCTTTCTCCTATGTGCTTTCATCCCTAACCCTAACCCTAACCCTTCCGAAAGTCGGAGAAGCTCAAGGATGGTACCGATCGATGCGCGCTACCCCATTTAGTGGGGGTAGAGCCTACTTGCAAGTCTCTCCGACCTTCACAAAAAAAGTTATTCAAGAATATCTCTTTCTCCTATGTGCTTTCATCCCTAACCCTAACCCTAACCCTTCCGAAAGTCGTAGAAGCTCAAGGATAGTACCGATCGATGCGCGCTACCCCATTTAGTGGGGGTAGAGCCTACTTGCAAGTCTCTCCGACCTTCACAAAAAAAGTTATTCAAGAATATCTCTTTCTCCTATGTGCTTTCATCCCTAACCCTAACCCTAACCCTTCCGAAAGTCGGAGAAGCTCAAGGATGGTACCGATCGATGCGCGCTACCCCATTTAGTGGGGGTAGAGCCTACTTGCAAGTCTCTCCGACCTTCACAAAAAAAGTTATTCAAGAATATCTCTTTCTCCTATGTGCTTTCATCCCTAACCCTAACCCTAACCCTTCCGAAAGTCGGAGAAGCTCAAGGATGGTACCGATCGATGCGCGCTACCCCATTTAGTGGGGGTAGAGCCTACTTGCAAGTCTCTCCGACCTTCACAAAAAAAGTTATTCAAGAATATCTCCTCAGATTTGGGGGAATTTCGTCGGTCGACCTCTTCCGAAGGTCGTACAAGCTCGGGGATGGTACCAATCGATCCGCAGGACCCAAATTAGTCCAGATGCAACTACTTTCCAAGTCTCTCCGACCTTCACAAAAAAAGTTATTCAAGAATATCTCTTTCTCCTATGTGCTTTCATCCCTAACCCTAATCCTAACCCTTCCGAAAGTCGGAGAAGCTCAAGGATGGTACCGATCGATGCGCGCTACCCCTATTAGTGGGGGTAGAGCCTACTTGCAAGTCTCTCCGACCTTCACAAAAAAAGTTATTCAAGAATATCTCTTTCTCCTATGTGCTTTCATCCCTAACCCTAACCCTAACCCTTCCGAAAGTCGGAGAAGCTCAAGGATGGTACCGATCGATGCGCGCTACCCCATTTAGTGGGGGTAGAGCCTACTTGCAAGTCTCTCCGACCTTCACAAAAAAAGTTATTCAAGAATATCTCCTCAGATTTGGGGGAATTTCGTCGGTCGACCTCTTCCGAAGGTCGTACAAGCTCGGGGATGGTACCAATCGATCCGCAGGACCCAAATTAGTCCAGATGCAACCACTTTCCAAGTCTCTCCGACCTTCACAAAAAAAGTTATTCAAGAATATCTCTTTCTCCTATGTGCTTTCATCCCTAACCCTAACCCTAACCCTTCCGAAAGTCGGAGAAGCTCAAGGATGGTACCGATCGATGCGCGCTACCCCATTTAGTGGGGGTAGAGCCTACTTGCAAGTCTCTCCGACCTTCACAAAAAAAGTTATTCAAGAATATCTCTTTCTCCTATGTGCTTTCATCCCTAACCCTAACCCTAACCCTTCCGAAAGTCGTAGAAGCTCAAGGATGGTACCGATCGATGCGCGCTACCCCATTTAGTGGGGGTAGAGCCTACTTGCAAGTCTCTCCGACCTTCACAAAAAAAGTTATTCAAGAATATCTCTTTCTCCTATGTGCTTTCATCCCTAACCCTAACCCTAACCCTTCCGAAAGTCGGAGAAGCTCAAGGATGGTACCGATCGATGCGCGCTACCCCATTTAGTGGGGGTAGAGCCTACTTGCAAGTCTCTCCGACCTTCACAAAAAAAGTTATTCAAGAATATCTCTTTCTCCTATGTGCTTTCATCCCTAACCCTAACCCTTCCAAAAGTCGGAGAAGCTCAAGGATGGTACCGATCGATGCGCGCTACCCCATTTAGTGGGGGTAGAGCCTACTTGCAAGTCTCTCCGACCTTCACAAAAAAAGTTATTCAAGAATATCTCCTCAGATTTGGGGGAATTTCGTCGGTCGACCTCTTCCGAAGGTCGTACAAGCTCGGGGATAGTACCAATCGATCCGCAGGACCCAAATTAGTCCAGATGCAACCACTTTCCAAGTCTCTCCGACCTTCACAAAAAAAGTTATTCAAGAATATCTCTTTCTCCTATGTGCTTTCATCCCTAACCCTAACCCTAACCCTTCCGAAAGTCGGAGAAGCTCAAAAATGGTACCGATCGATGCGCGCTACCCCATTTAGTGGGGGTAGAGCCTACTTGCAAGTCTCTCCGACCTTCACAAAAAAAGTTATTCAAGAATATCTCTTTCTCCTATGTGCTTTCATCCCTAACCCTAACCCTAACCCTTCCGAAAGTCGGAGAAGCTCAAGAATGGTACCGATCGATGCGCGCTACCCCATTTAGTGGGGGTAGAGCCTACTTGCAAGTCTCTCCGACCTTCACAAAAAAGGTTATTCAAGAATATCTCCTCAGATTTGGGGGAATTTCGTCGGTCGACCTCTTCCGAAGGTCGTACAAGCTCGGGGATGGTACCAATCGATCTGCAGGACCCAAATTAGTCCAGATGCAACCACTTTCCAAGTCTCTCCGACCTTCACAAAAAAAGTTATTCAAGAATATCTCTTTCTCCTATGTGCTTTCATCCCTAACCCTAACCCTAACCCTTCCGAAAGTCGGAGAAGCTCAAGGATGGTACCGATCGATGCGCGCTACCCCATTTAGTGGGGGTAGAGCCTACTTGCAAGTCTCTCCGACCTTCACAAAAAAAGTTATTCAAGAATATCTCTTTCTCCTATGTGCTTTCATCCCTAACCCTAACCCTAACCCTTCCGAAAGTCGTAGAAGCTCAAGGATGGTGCCGATCGATGCGCGCTACCCCATTTAGTGGGGGTAAAGCCTACTTGCAAGTCTCTCCGACCTTCACAAAAAAAGTTATTCAAGAATATCTCTTTCTCCTATGTGCTTTCATCCCTAACCCTAACCCTAACCCTTCCGAAAGTCGGAGAAGCTCAAGGATGGTACCGATCGATGCGCGCTACCCCATTTAGTGGGGGTAGAGCCTACTTGCAAGTCTCTCCGACCTTCACAAAAAAAGTTATTCAAGAATATCTCTTTCTCCTATGTGCTTTCATCCCTAACCCTAACCCTAACCCTTCCGAAAGTCGGAAAAGCTCAAGGATGGTACCGATCGATGCGCGCTACCCCATTTAGTGGGGGTAGAGCCTACTTGCAAGTCTCTCCGACCTTCACAAAAAAAGTTATTCAAGAATATCTCCTCAGATTTGGGGGAATTTCGTCGGTCGACCTCTTCCGAAGGTCGTACAAGCTCGGGGATGGTACCAATCGATCCGCAGGACCCAAATTAGTCCAGATGCAACCACTTTCCAAGTCTCTCCGACCTTCACAAAAAAAGTTATTCAAGAATATCTCTTTCTCCTATGTGCTTTCATCCCTAACCCTAACCCTAACCCTTCCGAAAGTCGGAGAAGCTCAAGGATGGTACCGATCGATGCGCGCTACCCCATTTAGTGGGGGTAGAGCCTACTTGCAAGTCTCTCCGACCTTCACAAAAAAAGTTATTCAAGAATATCTCTTTCTCCTATGTGCTTTCATCCCTAACCCTAACCCTAACCCTTCCGAAAGTCGGAGAAGCTCAAGGATGGTACCGATCGATGCGCGCTACCCCATTTAGTGGGGGTAGAGCCTACTTGCAAGTCTCTCCGACCTTCACAAAAAAAGTTATTCAAGAATATCTCTTTCTCCTATGTGCTTTCATCCCTAACCCTAACCCTAACCCTTCCGAAAGTCGGAGAAGCTCAAGGATGGTACCGATCGATGCGCGCTACCCCATTTAGTGGGGGTAGAGCCTACTTGCAAGTCTCTCCGACCTTCACAAAAAAAGTTATTCAAGAATATCTCTTTCTCCTATGTGCTTTCATCCCTAACCCTAACCCTAACCCTTCCGAAAGTCGGAGAAGCTCAAGGATGGTACCGATCGATGCGCGCTACCCCATTTAGTGGGGGTAGAGCCTACTTGCAAGTCTCTCCGACCTTCACAAAAAAAGTTATTCAAGAATATCTCCTCAGATTTGGGGGAATTTCGTCGGTCGACCTCTTTCGAAGGTCGTACAAGCTCGGGGATGGTACCAATCGGTCCGCAGGACCCAAATTAGTCCAGATGCAACCACTTTCCAAGTCTCTCCGACCTTCACAAAAAAAGTTATTCAAGAATATCTCTTTCTCCTATGTGCTTTCATCCCTAACCCTAACCCTAACCCTTCCGAAAGTCGGAGAAGCTCAAGGATGGTACCGATCGATGCGCGCTACCCCATTTAGTGGGGGTAGAGCCTACTTGCAAGTCTCTCCGACCTTCACAAAAAAAGTTATTCAAGAATATCTCTTTCTCCTATGTGCTTTCATCCCTAACCCTAACCCTAACCCTTCCGAAAGTCGGAGAAGCTCAAGGATGGTACCGATCGATGTGCGCTACCCCATTTAGTGGGGGTAGAGCCTACTTGCAAGTCTCTCCGACCTTCACAAAAAAAGTTATTCAAGAATATCTCCTCAGATTTGGGGGAATTTCGTCGGTCGACCTCTTCCGAAGGTCGTACAAGCTCGGGGATGGTACCAATCGATCTGCAGGACCCAAATTAGTCCAGATGCAACCACTTTCCAAGTCTCTCCGACCTTCACAAAAAAAGTTATTCAAGAATATCTCTTTCTCCTATGTGCTTTCATCCCTAACCCTAACCCTAACCCTTCCGAAAGTCGGAGAAGCTCAAAGATGGTACCGATCGATGTGCGCTACCCCATTTAGTGGGGGTAGAGCCTACTTGCAAGTCTCTCCGACCTTCACAAAAAAAGTTATTCAAGAATATCTCTTTCTCCTATGTGCTTTCATCCCTAACCCTAACCCTAACCCTTCCGAAAGTCGGAGAAGCTCAAGGATGGTACCGATCGATGCGCGCTACCCCATTTAGTGGGGGTAGAGCCTACTTGCAAGTCTCTCCGACCTTCACAAAAAAAGTTATTCAAGAATATCTCTTTCTCCTATGTGCTTTCATCCCTAACCCTAACCCTAACCCTTCCGAAAGTCGTAGAAGCTCAAGGATGGTACCGATCGATGCGCGCTACCCCATTTAGTGGGGGTAGAGCCTACTTGCAAGTCTCTCCGACCTTCACAAAAAAAGTTATTCAAGAATATCTCTTTCTCCTATGTGCTTTCATCCCTAACCCTAACCCTAACCCTTCCGAAAGTCGGAGAAGCTCAAGGATGGTACCGATCGATGCGCGCTACCCCATTTAGTGGGGGTAGAGCCTACTTGCAAGTCTCTCCGACCTTCACAAAAAAAGTTATTCAAGAATATCTCTTTCTCCTATGTGCTTTCATCCCTAACCCTAACCCTAACCCTTCCAAAAGTCGGAGAAGCTCAAGGATGGTACCGATCGATGCGCGCTACCCCATTTAGTGGGGGTAGAGCCTACTTGCAAGTCTCTCCGACCTTCACAAAAAAAGTTATTCAAGAATATCTCCTCAGATTTGGGGGAATTTCGTCGGTCGACCTCTTCCGAAGGTCGTACAAGCTCGGGGATAGTACCAATCGATCCGCAGGACCCAAATTAGTCCAGATGCAACCACTTTCCAAGTCTCTCCGACCTTCACAAAAAAAGTTATTCAAGAATATCTCTTTCTCCTATGTGCTTTCATCCCTAACCCTAACCCTAACCCTTCCGAAAGTCGGAGAAGCTCAAAAATGGTACCGATCGATGCGCGCTACCCCATTTAGTGGGGGTAGAGCCTACTTGCAAGTCTCTCCGACCTTCACAAAAAAAGTTATTCAAGAATATCTCTTTCTCCTATGTGCTTTCATCCCTAACCCTAACCCTAACCCTTCCGAAAGTCGGAGAAGCTCAAGAATGGTACCGATCGATGCGCGCTACCCCATTTAGTGGGGGTAGAGCCTACTTGCAAGTCTCTCCGACCTTCACAAAAAAGGTTATTCAAGAATATCTCCTCAGATTTGGGGGAATTTCGTCGGTCGACCTCTTCCGAAGGTCGTACAAGCTCGGGGATGGTACCAATCGATCCGCAGGACCCAAATTAGTCCAGATGCAACCACTTTCCAAGTCTCTCCGACCTTCACAAAAAAAGTTATTCAAGAATATCTCTTTCTCCTATGTGCTTTCATCCCTAACCCTAACCCTAACCCTTCCGAAAGTCGGAGAAGCTCAAGGATGGTACCGATCGATGCGCGCTACCCCATTTAGTGGGGGTAGAGCCTACTTGCAAGTCTCTCCGACCTTCACAAAAAAAGTTATTCAAGAATATCTCTTTCTCCTATGTGCTTTCATCCCTAACCCTAACCCTAACCCTTCCGAAAGTCGTAGAAGCTCAAGGATGGTGCCGATCGATGCGCGCTACCCCATTTAGTGGGGGTAAAGCCTACTTGCAAGTCTCTCCGACCTTCACAAAAAAAGTTATTCAAGAATATCTCTTTCTCCTATGTGCTTTCATCCCTAACCCTAACCCTAACCCTTCCGAAAGTCGGAGAAGCTCAAGGATGGTACCGATCGATGCGCGCTACCCCATTTAGTGGGGGTAGAGCCTACTTGCAAGTCTCTCCGACCTTCACAAAAAAAGTTATTCAAGAATATCTCTTTCTCCTATGTGCTTTCATCCCTAACCCTAACCCTAACCCTTCCGAAAGTCGGAAAAGCTCAAGGATGGTACCGATCGATGCGCGCTACCCCATTTAGTGGGGGTAGAGCCTACTTGCAAGTCTCTCCGACCTTCACAAAAAAAGTTATTCAAGAATATCTCCTCAGATTTGGGGGAATTTCGTCGGTCGACCTCTTCCGAAGGTCGTACAAGCTCGGGGATGGTACCAATCGATCCGCAGGACCCAAATTAGTCCAGATGCAACCACTTTCCAAGTCTCTCCGACCTTCACAAAAAAAGTTATTCAAGAATATCTCTTTCTCCTATGTGCTTTCATCCCTAACCCTAACCCTAACCCTTCCGAAAGTCGGAGAAGCTCAAGGATGGTACCGATCGATGCGCGCTACCCCATTTAGTGGGGGTAGAGCCTACTTGCAAGTCTCTCCGACCTTCACAAAAAAAGTTATTCAAGAATATCTCTTTCTCCTATGTGCTTTCATCCCTAACCCTAACCCTAACCCTTCCGAAAGTCGGAGAAGCTCAAGGATGGTACCGATCGATGCGCGCTACCCCATTTAGTGGGGGTAGAGCCTACTTGCAAGTCTCTCCGACCTTCACAAAAAAAGTTTTTCAAGAATATCTCTTTCTCCTATGTGCTTTCATCCCTAACCCTAACCCTAACCCTTCCGAAAGTCGGAGAAGCTCAAGGATGGTACCGATCGATGCGCGCTACCCCATTTAGTGGGGGTAGAGCCTACTTGCAAGTCTCTCCGACCTTCACAAAAAAAGTTATTCAAGAATATCTCTTTCTCCTATGTGCTTTCATCCCTAACCCTAACCCTAACCCTTCCGAAAGTCGGAGAAGCTCAAGGATGGTACCGATCGATGCGCGCTACCCCATTTAGTGGGGGTAGAGCCTACTTGCAAGTCTCTCCGACCTTCACAAAAAAAGTTATTCAAGAATATCTCCTCAGATTTGGGGGAATTTCGTCGGTCGACCTCTTTCGAAGGTCGTACAAGCTCGGGGATGGTACCAATCGGTCCGCAGGACCCAAATTAGTCCAGATGCAACCACTTTCCAAGTCTCTCCGACCTTCACAAAAAAAGTTATTCAAGAATATCTCTTTCTCCTATGTGCTTTCATCCCTAACCCTAACCCTAACCCTTCCGAAAGTCGGAGAAGCTCAAGGATGGTACCGATCGATGCGCGCTACCCCATTTAGTGGGGGTAGAGCCTACTTGCAAGTCTCTCCGACCTTCACAAAAAAAGTTATTCAAGAATATCTCTTTCTCCTATGTGCTTTCATCCCTAACCCTAACCCTAACCCTTCCGAAAGTCGGAGAAGCTCAAGGATGGTACCGATCGATGTGCGCTACCCCATTTAGTGGGGGTAGAGCCTACTTGCAAGTCTCTCCGACCTTCACAAAAAAAGTTATTCAAGAATATCTCCTCAGATTTGGGGGAATTTCGTCGGTCGACCTCTTCCGAAGGTCGTACAAGCTCGGGGATGGTACCAATCGATCTGCAGGACCCAAATTAGTCCAGATGCAACCACTTTCCAAGTCTCTCCGACCTTCACAAAAAAAGTTATTCAAGAATATCTCTTTCTCCTATGTGCTTTCATCCCTAACCCTAACCCTAACCCTTCCGAAAGTCGGAGAAGCTCAAAGATGGTACCGATCGATGTGCGCTACCCCATTTAGTGGGGGTAGAGCCTACTTGCAAGTCTCTCCGACCTTCACAAAAAAAGTTATTCAAGAATATCTCTTTCTCCTATGTGCTTTCATCCCTAACCCTAACCCTAACCCTTCCGAAAGTCGGAGAAGCTCAAGGATGGTACCGATCGATGCGCGCTACCCCATTTAGTGGGGGTAGAGCCTACTTGCAAGTCTCTCCGACCTTCACAAAAAAAGTTATTCAAGAATATCTCCTCAGATTTGGGGGAATTTCGTCGGTCGACCTCTTCCGAAGGTCGTACAAGCTCGGGGATGGTACCAATCGATCCGCAGGACCCAAATTAGTCCAGATGCAACCACTTTCCAAGTCTCTCCGACCTTCACAAAAAAAGTTATTCAAGAATATCTCTTTCTCCTATGTGCTTTCATCCCTAACCCTAACCCTAACCCTTCCGAAAGTCGTAGAAGCTCAAGGATGGTACCGATCGATGCGCGCTACCCCATTTAGTGGGGGTAGAGCCTACTTGCAAGTCTCTCCGACCTTCACAAAAAAAGTTATTCAAGAATATCTCTTTCTCCTATGTGCTTTCATCCCTAACCCTAACCCTAACCCTTCCGAAAGTCGTAGAAGCTCAAGGATGGTGCCGATCGATGTGCGCTACCCCATTTAGTGGGGGTAAAGCCTACTTGCAAGTCTCTCCGACCTTCACAAAAAAAGTTATTCAAGAATATCTCTTTCTCCTATGTGCTTTCATCCCTAACCCTAACCCTAACCCTTCCGAAAGTCGGAGAAGCTCAAGGATGGTACCGATCGATGCGCGCTACCCCATTTAGTGGGGATAGAGCCTACTTGCAAGTCTCTCCGACCTTCACAAAAAAAGTTATTCAAGAATATCTCTTTCTCCTATGTGCTTTCATCCCTAACCCTAACCCTAACCCTTCCGAAAGTCGGAAAAGCTCAAGGATGGTACCGATCGATGCGCGCTACCCCATTTAGTGGGGGTAGAGCCTACTTGCAAGTCTCTCCGACCTTCACAAAAAAAGTTATTCAAGAATATCTCCTCAGATTTGGGGGAATTTCGTCGGTCGACCTCTTCCGAAGGTCGTACAAGCTCGGGGATGGTACCAATCGATCCGCAGGACCCAAATTAGTCCAGATGCAACCACTTTCCAAGTCTCTCCGACCTTCACAAAAAAAGTTATTCAAGAATATCTCTTTCTCCTATGTGCTTTCATCCCTAACCCTAACCCTAACCCTTCCGAAAGTCGGAGAAGCTCAAGGATGGTACCGATCGATGCGCGCTACCCCATTTAGTGGGGGTAGAGCCTACTTGCAAGTCTCTCCGACCTTCACAAAAAAAGTTATTCAAGAATATCTCTTTCTCCTATGTGCTTTCATCCCTAACCCTAACCCTAACCCTTCCGAAAGTCGGAGAAGCTCAAGGATGGTACCGATCGATGCGCGCTACCCCATTTAGTGGGGGTAGAGCCTACTTGCAAGTCTCTCCGACCTTCACAAAAAAAGTTATTCAAGAATATCTCTTTCTCCTATGTGCTTTCATCCCTAACCCTAACCCTAACCCTTCCGAAAGTCGGAGAAGCTCAAGGATGGTAACGATCGATGCGCGCTACCCCATTTAGTGGGGGTAGAGCCTACTTGCAAGTCTCTCCGACCTTCACAAAAAAAGTTATTCAAGAATATCTCTTTCTCCTATGTGCTTTCATCCCTAACCCTAACCCTAACCCTTCCGAAAGTCGGAGAAGCTCAAGGATGGTACCGATCGATGCGCGCTACCCCATTTAGTGGGGGTAGAGCCTACTTGCAAGTCTCTCCGACCTTCACAAAAAAAGTTATTCAAGAATATCTCCTCAGATTTGGGGGAATTTCGTCGGTCGACCTCTTTCGAAGGTCGTACAAGCTCGGGGATGGTACCAATCGATCCGCAGGACCCAAATTAGTCCAGATGCAACCACTTTCCAAGTCTCTCCGACCTTCACAAAAAAAGTTATTCAAGAATATCTCTTTCTCCTATGTGCTTTCATCCCTAACCCTAACCCTAACCCTTCCGAAAGTCGGAGAAGCTCAAGGATGGTACCGATCGATGCGCGCTACCCCATTTAGTGGGGGTAGAGCCTACTTGCAAGTCTCTCCGACCTTCACAAAAAAAGTTATTCAAGAATATCTCTTTCTCCTATGTGCTTTCATCCCTAACCCTAACCCTAACCCTTCCGAAAGTCGGAGAAGCTCAAGGATGGTACCGATCGATGCGCGCTACCCCATTTAGTGGGGGTAGAGCCTACTTGCAAGTCTCTCCGACCTTCACAAAAAAAGTTATTCAAGAATATCTCTTTCTCCTATGTGCTTTCATCCCTAACCCTAACCCTAACCCTTCCGAAAGTCGGAGAAGCTCAAGGATGGTACCGATCGATGCGCGCTACCCCATTTAGTGGGGGTAGAGCCTACTTGCAAGTCTCTCCGACCTTCACAAAAAAAGTTATTCAAGAATATCTCTTTCTCCTATGTGCTTTCATCCCTAACCCTAACCCTAACCCTTCCGAAAGTCGGAGAAGCTCAAGGATGGTACCGATCGATGCGCGCTACCCCATTTAGTGGGGGTAGAGCCTACTTGCAAGTCTCTCCGACCTTCACAAAAAAAGTTATTCAAGAATATCTCTTTCTCCTATGTGCTTTCATCCCTAACCCTAACCCTAACCCTTCCGAAAGTCGGAGAAGCTCAAGGATGGTACCGATCGATGCGCGCTACCCCATTTAGTGGGGGTAGAGCCTACTTGCAAGTCTCTCCGACCTTCACAAAAAAAGTTATTCAAGAATATCTCCTCAGATTTGGGGGAATTTCGTCGGTCGACCTCTTTCGAAGGTCGTACAAGCTCGGGGATGGTACCAATCGATCCGCAGGACCCAAATTAGTCCAGATGCAACCACTTTCCAAGTCTCTCCGACCTTCACAAAAAAAGTTATTCAAGAATATCTCTTTCTCCTATGTGCTTTCATCCCTAACCCTAACCCTAACCCTTCCGAAAGTCGGAGAAGCTCAAGGATGGTTCCGATCGATGCGCGCTACCCCATTTAGTGGGGGTAGAGCCTACTTGCAAGTCTCTCCGACCTTCACAAAAAAAGTTATTCAAGAATATCTCTTTCTCCTATGTGCTTTCATCCCTAACCCTAACCCTAACCCTTCCGAAAGTCGGAGAAGCTCAAGGATGGTACCGATCGATGTGCGCTACCCCATTTAGTGGGGGTAGAGCCTACTTGCAAGTCTCTCCGACCTTCACAAAAAAAGTTATTCAAGAATATCTCCTCAGATTTGGGGGAATTTCGTCGGTCGACCTCTTCCGAAGGTCGTACAAGCTCGGGGATGGTACCAATCGATCCGCAGGACCCAAATTAGTCCAGATGCAACCACTTTCCAAGTCTCTCCGACCTTCACAAAAAAAGTTATTCAAGAATATCTCTTTCTCCTATGTGCTTTCATCCCTAACCCTAACCCTAACCCTTCCGAAAGTCGGAGAAGCTCAAGGATGGTACCGATCGATGCGCGCTATCCCATTTAGTGGGGGTAGAGCCTACTTGCAAGTCTCTCCGACCTTCACAAAAAAAGTTATTCAAGAATATCTCTTTCTCCTATGTGCTTTCATCCCTAACCCTAACCCTAACCCTTCCGAAAGTCGGAGAAGCTCAAGGATGGTACCGATCGATGCGCGCTACCCCATTTAGTGGGGGTAGAGCCTACTTGCAAGTCTCTCCGACCTTCACAAAAAAAGTTATTCAAGAATATCTCTTTCTCCTATGTGCTTTCATCCCTAACCCTAACCCTAACCCTTCCGAAAGTCGGAGAAGCTCAAGGATGGTACCGATCGATGCGCGCTACCCCATTTAGTGGGGGTAGAGCCTACTTGCAAGTCTCTCCGACCTTCACAAAAAAAGTTATTCAAGAATATCTCTTTCTCCTATGTGCTTTCATCCCTAACCCTAACCCTAACCCTTCCGAAAGTCGGAGAAGCTCAAGGATGGTACCGATCGATGCGCGCTACCCCATTTAGTGGGGGTAGAGCCTACTTGCAAGTCTCTCCGACCTTCACAAAAAAAGTTATTCAAGAATATCTCCTCAGATTTGGGGGAATTTCGTCGGTCGACCTCTTTCGAAGGTCGTACAAGCTCGGGGATGGTACCAATCGATCCGCAGGACCCAAATTAGTCCAGATGCAACCACTTTCCAAGTCTCTCCGACCTTCACAAAAAAAGTTATTCAAGAATATCTCTTTCTCCTATGTGCTTTCATCCCTAACCCTAACCCTAACCCTTCCGAAAGTCGGAGAAGCTCAAGGATGGTACCGATCGATGCGCGCTACCCCATTTAGTGGGGGTAGAGCCTACTTGCAAGTCTCTCCGACCTTCACAAAAAAAGTTATTCAAGAATATCTCTTTCTCCTATGTGCTTTCATCCCTAACCCTAACCCTATCCCTTCCGAAAGTCGGAGAAGCTCAAGGATGGTACCGATCGATGCGCGCTACCCCATTTAGTGGGGGTAGAGCCTACTTGCAAGTCTCTCCGACCTTCACAAAAAAAGTTATTCAAGAATATCTCTTTCTCCTATGTGCTTTCATCCCTAACCCTAACCCTAACCCTTCCGAAAGTCGGAGAAGCTCAAGGATGGTACCGATCGATGCGCGCTACCCCATTTAGTGGGGGTAGAGCCTACTTGCAAGTCTCTCCGACCTTCACAAAAAAAGTTATTCAAGAATATCTCTTTCTCCTATGTGCTTTCATCCCTAACCCTAACCCTAACCCTTCCGAAAGTCGGAGAAGCTCAAGGATGGTACCGATCGATGCGCGTTACCCCATTTAGTGGGGGTAGAGCCTACTTGCAAGTCTCTCCGACCTTCACAAAAAAAGTTATTCAAGAATATCTCTTTCTCCTATGTGCTTTCATCCCTAACCCTAACCCTAACCCTTCCGAAAGTCGGAGAAGCTCAAGGATGGTACCGATCGATGCGCGCTACCCCATTTAGTGGGGGTAGAGCCTACTTGCAAGTCTCTCCGACCTTCACAAAAAAAGTTATTCAAGAATATCTCCTCAGATTTGGGGGAATTTCGTCGGTCGACCTCTTTCGAAGGTCGTACAAGCTCGGGGATGGTACCAATCGATCCGCAGGACCCAAATTAGTCCAGATGCAACCACTTTCCAAGTCTCTCCGACCTTCACAAAAAAAGTTATTCAAGAATATCTCTTTCTCCTATGTGCTTTCATCCCTAACCCTAACCCTAACCCTTCCGAAAGTCGGAGAAGCTCAAGGATGGTACCGATCGATGCGCGCTACCCCATTTAGTGGGGGTAGAGCCTACTTGCAAGTCTCTCCGACCTTCACAAAAAAAGTTATTCAAGAATATCTCTTTCTCCTATGTGCTTTCATCCCTAACCCTAACCCTAACCCTTCCGAAAGTCGGAGAAGCTCAAGGATGGTACCGATCGATGTGCGCTACCCCATTTAGTGGGGGTAGAGCCTACTTGCAAGTCTCTCCGACCTTCACAAAAAAAGTTATTCAAGAATATCTCCTCAGATTTGGGGGAATTTCGTCGGTCGACCTCTTCCGAAGGTCGTACAAGCTCGGGGATGGTACCAATCGATCCGCAGGACCCAAATTAGTCCAGATGCAACCACTTTCCAAGTCTCTCCGACCTTCACAAAAAAAGTTATTCAAGAATATCTCTTTCTCCTATGTGCTTTCATCCCTAACCCTAACCCTAACCCTTCCGAAAGTCGGAGAAGCTCAAGGATGGTACCGATCGATGCGCGCTACCCCATTTAGTGGGGGTAGAGCCTACTTGCAAGTCTCTCCGACCTTCACAAAAAAAGTTATTCAAGAATATCTCTTTCTCCTATGTGCTTTCATCCCTAACCCTAACCCTAACCCTTCCGAAAGTCGTAGAAGCTCAAGGATGGTACCGATCGATGCGCGCTACCCCATTTAGTGGGGGTAGAGCCTACTTGCAAGTCTCTCCGACCTTCACAAAAAAAGTTATTCAAGAATATCTCTTTCTCCTATGTGCTTTCATCCCTAACCCTAACCCTAACCCTTCCGAAAGTCGGAGAAGCTCAAGGATGGTACCGATCGATGCGCGCTACCCCATTTAGTGGGGGTAGAGCCTACTTGCAAGTCTCTCCGACCTTCACAAAAAAAGTTATTCAAGAATATCTCTTTCTCCTATGTGCTTTCATCCCTAACCCTAACCCTAACCCTTCCGAAAGTCGGAGAAGCTCAAGGATGGTACCGATCGATGCGCGCTACCCCATTTAGTGGGGGTAGAGCCTACTTGCAAGTCTCTCCGACCTTCACAAAAAAAGTTATTCAAGAATATCTCCTCAGATTTGGGGGAATTTCGTCGGTCGACCTCTTCCGAAGGTCGTACAAGCTCGGGGATGGTACCAATCGATCCGCAGGACCCAAATTAGTCCAGATGCAACCACTTTCCAAGTCTCTCCGACCTTCACAAAAAAAGTTATTCAAGAATATCTCTTTCTCCTATGTGCTTTCATCCCTAACCCTAACCCTAACCCTTCCGAAAGTCGGAGAAGCTCAAGGATGGTACCGATCGATGCGCGCTACCCCATTTAGTGGGGGTAGAGCCTACTTGCAAGTCTCTCCGACCTTCACAAAAAAAGTTATTCAAGAATATCTCTTTCTCCTATGTGCTTTCATCCCTAACCCTAACCCTAACCCTTCCGAAAGTCGGAGAAGCTCAAGGATGGTACCGATCGATGCGCGCTACCCCATTTAGTGGGGGTAGAGCCTACTTGCAAGTCTCTCCGACCTTCACAAAAAAAGTTATTCAAGAATATCTCTTTCTCCTATGTGCTTTCATCCCTAACCCTAACCCTAACCCTTCCGAAAGTCGGAGAAGCTCAAGGATGGTACCGATCGATGCGCGCTACCCCATTTAGTGGGGGTAGAGCCTACTTGCAAGTCTCTCCGACCTTCACAAAAAAAGTTATTCAAGAATATCTCCTCAGATTTGGGGGAATTTCGTCGGTCGACCTCTTCCGAAGGTCGTACAAGCTCGGGGATGGTACCAATCGATCCGCAGGACCCAAATTAGTCCAGATGCAACCACTTTCCAAGTCTCTCCGACCTTCACAAAAAAAGTTATTCAAGAATATCTCTTTCTCCTATGTGCTTTCATCCCTAACCCTAACCCTAACCCTTCCGAAAGTCGGAGAAGCTCAAGGATGGTACCGATCGATGCGCGCTACCCCATTTAGTGGGGGTAGAGCCTACTTGCAAGTCTCTCCGACCTTCACAAAAAAAGTTATTCAAGAATATCTCTTTCTCCTATGTGCTTTCATCCCTAACCCTAACCCTAACCCTTCCGAAAGTCGGAGAAGCTCAAGGATGGTACCGATCGATGCGCGCTACCCCATTTAGTGGGGGTAGAGCCTACTTGCAAGTCTCTCCGACCTTCACAAAAAAAGTTATTCAAGAATATCTCCTCAGATTTGGGGGAATTTCGTCGGTCGACCTCTTCCGAAGGTCGTACAAGCTCGGGGATGGTACCAATCGATCCGCAGGACCCAAATTAGTCCAGATGCAACCACTTTCCAAGTCTCTCCGACCTTCACAAAAAAAGTTATTCAAGAATATCTCTTTCTCCTATGTGCTTTCATCCCTAACCCTAACCCTAACCCTTCCGAAAGTCGGAGAAGCTCAAGGATGGTACCGATCGATGCGCGCTACCCCATTTAGTGGGGGTAGAGCCTACTTGCAAGTCTCTCCGACCTTCACAAAAAAAGTTATTCAAGAATATCTCTTTCTCCTATGTGCTTTCATCCCTAACCCTAACCCTAACCCTTCCGAAAGTCGGAGAAGCTCAAGGATGGTACCGATCGATGTGCGCTACCCCATTTAGTGGGGGTAGAGCCTACTTGCAAGTCTCTCCGACCTTCACAAAAAAAGTTATTCAAGAATATCTCCTCAGATTTGGGGGAATTTCGTCGGTCGACCTCTTCCGAAGGTCGTACAAGCTCGGGGATGGTACCAATCGATCTGCAGGACCCAAATTAGTCCAGATGCAACCACTTTCCAAGTCTCTCCGACCTTCACAAAAAAAGTTATTCAAGAATATCTCTTTCTCCTATGTGCTTTCATCCCTAACCCTAACCCTAACCCTTCCGAAAGTCGGAGAAGCTCAAAGATGGTACCGATCGATGTGCGCTACCCCATTTAGTGGGGGTAGAGCCTACTTGCAAGTCTCTCCGACCTTCACAAAAAAAGTTATTCAAGAATATCTCTTTCTCCTATGTGCTTTCATCCCTAACCCTAACCCTTCCGAAAGTCGGAGAAGCTCAAGGATGGTACCGATCGATGCGCGCTACCCCATTTAGTGGGGGTAGAGCCTACTTGCAAGTCTCTCCGACCTTCACAAAAAAAGTTATTCAAGAATATCTCCTCAGATTTGGGGGAATTTCGTCGGTCGACCTCTTCCGAAGGTCGTACAAGCTCGGGGATAGTACCAATCGATCCGCAGGACCCAAATTAGTCCAGATGCAACCACTTTCCAAGTCTCTCCGACCTTCACAAAAAAAGTTATTCAAGAATATCTCTTTCTCCTATGTGCTTTCATCCCTAACCCTAACCCTAACCCTTCCGAAAGTCGGAGAAGCTCAAGGATGGTACCGATCGATGCGCGCTACCCCATTTAGTGGGGGTAGAGCCTACTTGCAAGTCTCTCCGACCTTCACAAAAAAAGTTATTCAAGAATATCTCTTTCTCCTATGTGCTTTCATCCCTAACCCTAACCCTAACCCTTCCGAAAGTCGTAGAAGCTCAAGGATGGTACCGATCGATGCGCGCTACCCCATTTAGTGGGGGTAGAGCCTACTTGCAAGTCTCTCCGACCTTCACAAAAAAAGTTATTCAAGAATATCTCTTTCTCCTATGTGCTTTCATCCCTAAACCTAACCCTAACCCTTCCGAAAGTCGGAGAAGCTCAAGGATGGTACCGATCGATGCGCGCTACCCCATTTAGTGGGGGTAGAGCCTACTTGCAAGTCTCTCCGACCTTCACAAAAAAAGTTATTCAAGAATATCTCTTTCTCCTATGTGCTTTCATCCCTAACCCTAACCCTAACCCTTCCGAAAGTCGGAGAAGCTCAAGGATGGTACCGATCGATGCGCGCTACCCCATTTAGTGGGGGTAGAGCCTACTTGCAAGTCTCTCCGACCTTCACAAAAAAAGTTATTCAAGAATATCTCCTCAGATTTGGGGGAATTTCGTCGGTCGACCTCTTCCGAAGGTCGTACAAGCTCGGGGATGGTACCAATCGATCCGCAGGACCCAAATTAGTCCAGATGCAACCACTTTCCAAGTCTCTCCGACCTTCACAAAAAAAGTTATTCAAGAATATCTCTTTCTCCTATGTGCTTTCATCCCTAACCCTAACCCTAACCCTTCCGAAAGTCGGAGAAGCTCAAGGATGGTACCGATCGATGCGCGTTACCCCATTTAGTGGGGGTAGAGCCTACTTGCAAGTCTCTCCGACCTTCACAAAAAAAGTTATTCAAGAATATCTCTTTCTCCTATGTGCTTTCATCCCTAACCCTAACCCTAACCCTTCCGAAAGTCGGAGAAGCTCAAGGATGGTACCGATCGATGCGCGCTACCCCATTTAGTGGGGGTAGAGCCTACTTGCAAGTCTCTCCGACCTTCACAAAAAAAGTTATTCAAGAATATCTCTTTCTCCTATGTGCTTTCATCCCTAACCCTAACCCTAACCCTTCCGAAAGTCGGAGAAGCTCAAGGATGGTACCGATCGATGCGCGCTACCCCATTTAGTGGGGGTAGAGCCTACTTGCAAGTCTCTCCGACCTTCACAAAAAAAGTTATTCAAGAATATCTCTTTCTCCTATGTGCTTTCATCCCTAACCCTAACCCTAACCCTTCCGAAAGTCGGAGAAGCTCAAGGATGGTACCGATCGATGCGCGCTACCCCATTTAGTGGGGGTAGAGCCTACTTGCAAGTCTCTCCGACCTTCACAAAAAAAGTTATTCAAGAATATCTCTTTCTCCTATGTGCTTTCATCCCTAACCCTAACCCTAACCCTTCCGAAAGTCGGAGAAGCTCAAGGATGGTACCGATCGATGCGCGCTACCCCATTTAGTGGGGGTAGAGCCTACTTGCAAGTCTCTCCGACCTTCACAAAAAAAGTTATTCAAGAATATCTCTTTCTCCTATGTGCTTTCATCCCTAACCCTAACCCTAACCCTTCCGAAAGTCGGAGAAGCTCAAGGATGGTACCGATCGATGCGCGCTACCCCATTTAGTGGGGGTAGAGCCTACTTGCAAGTCTCTCCGACCTTCACAAAAAAAGTTATTCAAGAATATCTCCTCAGATTTGGGGGAATTTCGTCGGTCGACCTCTTCCGAAGGTCGTACAAGCTCGGGGATGGTACCAATCGATCCGCAGGACCCAAATTAGTCCAGATGCAACCACTTTCCAAGTCTCTCCGACCTTCACAAAAAAAGTTATTCAAGAATATCTCTTTCTCCTATGTGCTTTCATCCCTAACCCTAACCCTAACCCTTCCGAAAGTCGGAGAAGCTCAAGGATGGTACCGATCGATGCGCGCTACCCCATTTAGTGGGGGTAGAGCCTACTTGCAAGTCTCTCCGACCTTCACAAAAAAAGTTATTCAAGAATATCTCTTTCTCCTATGTGCTTTCATCCCTAACCCTAACCCTAACCCTTCCGAAAGTCGGAGAAGCTCAAGGATGGTACCGATCGATGCGCGCTACCCCATTTAGTGGGGGTAGAGCCTACTTGCAAGTCTCTCCGACCTTCACAAAAAAAGTTATTCAAGAATATCTCTTTCTCCTATGTGCTTTCATCCCTAACCCTAACCCTAACCCTTCCGAAAGTCGGAGAAGCTCAAGGATGGTACCGATCGATGCGCGCTACCCCATTTAGTGGGGGTAGAGCCTACTTGCAAGTCTCTCCGACCTTCACAAAAAAAGTTATTCAAGAATATCTCTTTCTCCTATGTGCTTTCATCCCTAACCCTAACCCTAACCCTTCCGAAAGTCGGAGAAGCTCAAGGATGGTACCGATCGATGCGCGCTACCCCATTTAGTGGGGGTAGAGCCTACTTGCAAGTCTCTCCGACCTTCACAAAAAAAGTTATTCAAGAATATCTCCTCAGATTTGGGGGAATTTCGTCGGTCGACCTCTTTCGAAGGTCGTACAAGCTCGGGGATGGTACCAATCGATCTGCAGGACCCAAATTAGTCCAGATGCAACCACTTTCCAAGTCTCTCCGACCTTCACAAAAAAAGTTATTCAAGAATATCTCTTTCTCCTATGTGCTTTCATCCCTAACCCTAACCCTAACCCTTCCGAAAGTCGGAGAAGCTCAAGGATGGTACCGATCGATGCGCGCTACCCCATTTAGTGGGGGTAGAGCCTACTTGCAAGTCTCTCCGACCTTCACAAAAAAAGTTATTCAAGAATATCTCTTTCTCCTATGTGCTTTCATCCCTAACCCTAACCCTAACCCTTCCGAAAGTCGGAAAAGCTCAAGGATGGTACCGATCGATGTGCGCTACCCCATTTAGTGGGGGTAGAGCCTACTTGCAAGTCTCTCCGACCTTCACAAAAAAAGTTATTCAAGAATATCTCCTCAGATTTGGGGGAATTTCGTCGGTCGACCTCTTCCGAAGGTCGTACAAGCTCGGGGATGGTACCAATCGATCTGCAGGACCCAAATTAGTCCAGATGCAACCACTTTCCAAGTCTCTCCGACCTTCACAAAAAAAGTTATTCAAGAATATCTCTTTCTCCTATGTGCTTTCATCCCTAACCCTAACCCTAACCCTTCCGAAAGTCGGAGAAGCTCAAAGATGGTACCGATCGATGTGCGCTACCCCATTTAGTGGGGGTAGAGCCTACTTGCAAGTCTCTCCGACCTTCACAAAAAAAGTTATTCAAGAATATCTCTTTCTCCTATGTGCTTTCATCCCTAACCCTAACCCTAACCCTTCCGAAAGTCGGAGAAGCTCAAGGATGGTACCGATCGATGCGCGCTACCCCATTTAGTGGGGGTAGAGCCTACTTGCAAGTCTCTCCGACCTTCACAAAAAAAGTTATTCAAGAATATCTCCTCAGATTTGGGGGAATTTCGTCGGTCGACCTCTTCCGAAGGTCGTACAAGCTCGGGGATGGTACCAATCGATCCGCAGGACCCAAATTAGTCCAGATGCAACCACTTTCCAAGTCTCTCCGACCTTCACAAAAAAAGTTATTCAAGAATATCTCTTTCTCCTATGTGCTTTCATCCCTAACCCTAACCCTAACCCTTCCGAAAGTCGGAGAAGCTCAAGGATGGTACCGATCGATGCGCGCTACCCCATTTAGTGGGGGTAGAGCCTACTTGCAAGTCTCTCCGACCTTCACAAAAAAAGTTATTCAAGAATATCTCTTTCTCCTATGTGCTTTCATCCCTAACCCTAACCCTAACCCTTCCGAAAGTCGTAGAAGCTCAAGGATGGTACCGATCGATGCGCGCTACCCCATTTAGTGGGGGTAGAGCCTACTTGCAAGTCTCTCCGACCTTCACAAAAAAAGTTATTCAAGAATATCTCTTTCTCCTATGTGCTTTCATCCCTAACCCTAACCCTAACCCTTCCGAAAGTCGGAGAAGCTCAAGGATGGTACCGATCGATGCGCGCTACCCCATTTAGTGGGGGTAGAGCCTACTTGCAAGTCTCTCCGACCTTCACAAAAGAAGTTATTCAAGAATATCTCTTTCTCCTATGTGCTTTCATCCCTAACCCTAACCCTAACCCTTCCGAAAGTCGGAGAAGCTCAAGGATGGTACCGATCGATGCGCGCTACCCCATTTAGTGGGGGTAGAGCCTACTTGCAAGTCTCTCCGACCTTCACAAAAAAAGTTATTCAAGAATATCTCCTCAGATTTGGGGGAATTTCGTCGGTCGACCTCTTCCGAAGGTCGTACAAGCTCGGGGATGGTACCAATCGATCCGCAGGACCCAAATTAGTCCAGATGCAACCACTTTCCAAGTCTCTCCGACCTTCACAAAAAAAGTTATTCAAGAATATCTCTTTCTCCTATGTGCTTTCATCCCTAACCCTAACCCTAACCCTTCCGAAAGTCGGAGAAGCTCAAGGATGGTACCGATCGATGCGCGCTACCCCATTTAGTGGGGGTAGAGCCTACTTGCAAGTCTCTCCGACCTTCACAAAAAAAGTTATTCAAGAATATCTCTTTCTCCTATGTGCTTTCATCCCTAACCCTAACCCTAACCCTTCCGAAAGTCGGAGAAGCTCAAGGATGGTACCGATCGATGCGCGCTACCCCATTTAGTGGGAGTAGAGCCTACTTGCAAGTCTCTCCGACCTTCACAAAAAAAGTTATTCAAGAATATCTCTTTCTCCTATGTGCTTTCATCCCTAACCCTAACCCTAACCCTTCCGAAAGTCGGAGAAGCTCAAGGATGGTACCGATCGATGCGCGCTACCCCATTTAGTGGGGGTAGAGCCTACTTGCAAGTCTCTCCGACCTTCACAAAAAAAGTTATTCAAGAATATCTCTTTCTCCTATGTGCTTTCATCCCTAACCCTAACCCTAACCCTTCCGAAAGTCGGAGAAGCTCAAGGATGGTACCGATCGATGCGCGCTACCCCATTTAGTGGGGGTAGAGCCTACTTGCAAGTCTCTCCGACCTTCACAAAAAAAGTTATTCAAGAATATCTCCTCAGATTTGGGGGAATTTCGTCGGTCGACCTCTTCCGAAGGTCGTACAAGCTCGGGGATGGTACCAATCGATCCGCAGGACCCAAATTAGTCCAGATGCAACCACTTTCCAAGTCTCTCCGACCTTCACAAAAAAAGTTATTCAAGAATATCTCTTTCTCCTATGTGCTTTCATCCCTAACCCTAACCCTAACCCTTCCGAAAGTCGGAGAAGCTCAAGGATGGTACCGATCGATGCGCGCTACCCCATTTAGTGGGGGTAGAGCCTACTTGCAAGTCTCTCCGACCTTCACAAAAAAAGTTATTCAAGAATATCTCTTTCTCCTATGTGCTTTCATCCCTAACCCTAACCCTAACCCTTCCGAAAGTCGGAGAAGCTCAAGGATGGTACCGATCGATGCGCGCTACCCCATTTAGTGGGGGTAGAGCCTACTTGCAAGTCTCTCCGACCTTCACAAAAAAAGTTATTCAAGAATATCTCCTCAGATTTGGGGGAATTTCGTCGGTCGACCTCTTCCGAAGGTCGTACAAGCTCGGGGATGGTACCAATCGATCCGCAGGACCCAAATTAGTCCAGATGCAACCACTTTCCAAGTCTCTCCGACCTTCACAAAAAAAGTTATTCAAGAATATCTCTTTCTCCTATGTGCTTTCATCCCTAACCCTAACCCTAACCCTTCCGAAAGTCGGAGAAGCTCAAGGATGGTACCGATCGATGTGCGCTACCCCATTTAGTGGGGGTAGAGCCTACTTGCAAGTCTCTCCGACCTTCACAAAAAAAGTTATTCAAGAATATCTCTTTCTCCTATGTGCTTTCATCCCTAACCCTAACCCTTCCGAAAGTCGGAGAAGCTCAAGGATGGTACCGATCGATGTGCGCTACCCCATTTAGTGGGGGTAGAGCCTACTTGCAAGTCTCTCCGACCTTCACAAAAAAAGTTATTCAAGAATATCTCCTCAGATTTGGGGGAATTTCGTCGGTCGACCTCTTCCGAAGGTCGTACAAGCTCGGGGATGGTACCAATCGATCTGCAGGACCCAAATTAGTCCAGATGCAACCACTTTCCAAGTCTCTCCGACCTTCACAAAAAAAGTTATTCAAGAATATCTCTTTCTCCTATGTGCTTTCATCCCTAACCCTAACCCTAACCCTTCCGAAAGTCGGAGAAGCTCAAAGATGGTACCGATCGATGTGCGCTACCCCATTTAGTGGGGGTAGAGCCTACTTGCAAGTCTCTCCGACCTTCACAAAAAAAGTTATTCAAGAATATCTCTTTCTCCTATGTGCTTTCATCCCTAACCCTAACCCTAACCCTTCCGAAAGTCGGAGAAGCTCAAGGATGGTACCGATCGATGCGCGCTACCCCATTTAGTGGGGGTAAAGCCTACTTGCAAGTCTCTCCGACCTTCACAAAAAAAGTTATTCAAGAATATCTCCTCAGATTTGGGGGAATTTCGTCGGTCGACCTCTTCCGAAGGTCGTACAAGCTCGGGGATGGTACCAATCGATCCGCAGGACCCAAATTAGTCCAGATGCAACCACTTTCCAAGTCTCTCCGACCTTCACAAAAAAAGTTATTCAAGAATATCTCTTTCTCCTATGTGCTTTCATCCCTAACCCTAACCCTAACCCTTCCGAAAGTCGGAGAAGCTCAAGGATGGTACCGATCGATGCGCGCTACCCCATTTAGTGGGGGTAGAGCCTACTTGCAAGTCTCTCCGACCTTCACAAAAAAAGTTATTCAAGAATATCTCTTTCTCCTATGTGCTTTCATCCCTAACCCTAACCCTAACCCTTCCGAAAGTCGGAGAAGCTCAAGGATGGTACCGATCGATGCGCGCTACCCCATTTAGTGGGGGTAAAGCCTACTTGCAAGTCTCTCCGACCTTCACAAAAAAAGTTATTCAAGAATATCTCCTCAGATTTGGGGGAATTTCGTCGGTCGACCTCTTCCGAAGGTCGTACAAGCTCGGGGATGGTACCAATCGATCCGCAGGACCCAAATTAGTCCAGATGCAACCACTTTCCAAGTCTCTCCGACCTTCACAAAAAAAGTTATTCAAGAATATCTCTTTCTCCTATGTGCTTTCATCCCTAACCCTAACCCTAACCCTTCCGAAAGTCGGAGAAGCTCAAGGATGGTACCGATCGATGCGCGCTACCCCATTTAGTGGGGGTAGAGCCTACTTGCAAGTCTCTCCGACCTTCACAAAAAAAGTTATTCAAGAATATCTCTTTCTCCTATGTGCTTTCATCCCTAACCCTAACCCTAACCCTTCCGAAAGTCGGAGAAGCTCAAGGATGGTACCGATCGATGCGCGCTACCCCATTTAGTGGGAGTAGAGCCTACTTGCAAGTCTCTCCGACCTTCACAAAAAAAGTTATTCAAGAATATCTCTTTCTCCTATGTGCTTTCATCCCTAACCCTAACCCTAACCCTTCCGAAAGTCGGAGAAGCTCAAGGATGGTACCGATCGATGCGCGCTACCCCATTTAGTGGGGGTAGAGCCTACTTGCAAGTCTCTCCGACCTTCACAAAAAAAGTTATTCAAGAATATCTCTTTCTCCTATGTGCTTTCATCCCTAACCCTAACCCTAACCCTTCCGAAAGTCGGAGAAGCTCAAGGATGGTACCGATCGATGCGCGCTACCCCATTTAGTGGGGGTAGAGCCTACTTGCAAGTCTCTCCGACCTTCACAAAAAAAGTTATTCAAGAATATCTCCTCAGATTTGGGGGAATTTCGTCGGTCGACCTCTTCCGAAGGTCGTACAAGCTCGGGGATGGTACCAATCGATCCGCAGGACCCAAATTAGTCCAGATGCAACCACTTTCCAAGTCTCTCCGACCTTCACAAAAAAAGTTATTCAAGAATATCTCTTTCTCCTATGTGCTTTCATCCCTAACCCTAACCCTAACCCTTCCGAAAGTCGGAGAAGCTCAAGGATGGTACCGATCGATGCGCGCTACCCCATTTAGTGGGGGTAGAGCCTACTTGCAAGTCTCTCCGACCTTCACAAAAAAAGTTATTCAAGAATATCTCTTTCTCCTATGTGCTTTCATCCCTAACCCTAACCCTAACCCTTCCGAAAGTCGGAGAAGCTCAAGGATGGTACCGATCGATGCGCGCTACCCCATTTAGTGGGGGTAGAGCCTACTTGCAAGTCTCTCCGACCTTCACAAAAAAAGTTATTCAAGAATATCTCCTCAGATTTGGGGGAATTTCGTCGGTCGACCTCTTCCGAAGGTCGTACAAGCTCGGGGATGGTACCAATCGATCCGCAGGACCCAAATTAGTCCAGATGCAACCACTTTCCAAGTCTCTCCGACCTTCACAAAAAAAGTTATTCAAGAATATCTCTTTCTCCTATGTGCTTTCATCCCTAACCCTAACCCTAACCCTTCCGAAAGTCGGAGAAGCTCAAGGATGGTACCGATCGATGTGCGCTACCCCATTTAGTGGGGGTAGAGCCTACTTGCAAGTCTCTCCGACCTTCACAAAAAAAGTTATTCAAGAATATCTCTTTCTCCTATGTGCTTTCATCCCTAACCCTAACCCTTCCGAAAGTCGGAGAAGCTCAAGGATGGTACCGATCGATGTGCGCTACCCCATTTAGTGGGGGTAGAGCCTACTTGCAAGTCTCTCCGACCTTCACAAAAAAAGTTATTCAAGAATATCTCCTCAGATTTGGGGGAATTTCGTCGGTCGACCTCTTCCGAAGGTCGTACAAGCTCGGGGATGGTACCAATCGATCTGCAGGACCCAAATTAGTCCAGATGCAACCACTTTCCAAGTCTCTCCGACCTTCACAAAAAAAGTTATTCAAGAATATCTCTTTCTCCTATGTGCTTTCATCCCTAACCCTAACCCTAACCCTTCCGAAAGTCGGAGAAGCTCAAAGATGGTACCGATCGATGTGCGCTACCCCATTTAGTGGGGGTAGAGCCTACTTGCAAGTCTCTCCGACCTTCACAAAAAAAGTTATTCAAGAATATCTCTTTCTCCTATGTGCTTTCATCCCTAACCCTAACCCTAACCCTTCCGAAAGTCGGAGAAGCTCAAGGATGGTACCGATCGATGCGCGCTACCCCATTTAGTGGGGGTAAAGCCTACTTGCAAGTCTCTCCGACCTTCACAAAAAAAGTTATTCAAGAATATCTCCTCAGATTTGGGGGAATTTCGTCGGTCGACCTCTTCCGAAGGTCGTACAAGCTCGGGGATGGTACCAATCGATCCGCAGGACCCAAATTAGTCCAGATGCAACCACTTTCCAAGTCTCTCCGACCTTCACAAAAAAAGTTATTCAAGAATATCTCTTTCTCCTATGTGCTTTCATCCTTAACCCTAACCCTAACCCTTCCGAAAGTCGGAGAAGCTCAAGGATGGTACCGATCGATGCGCGCTACCCCATTTAGTGGGGGTAGAGCCTACTTGCAAGTCTCTCCGACCTTCACAAAAAAAGTTATTCAAGAATATCTCTTTCTCCTATGTGCTTTCATCCCTAACCCTAACCCTAACCCTTCCGAAAGTCGTAGAAGCTCAAGGATGGTACCGATCGATGCGCGCTACCCCATTTAGTGGGGGTAGAGCCTACTTGCAAGTCTCTCCGACCTTCACAAAAAAAGTTATTCAAGAATATCTCTTTCTCCTATGTGCTTTCATCCCTAACCCTAACCCTAACCCTTCCGAAAGTCGGAGAAGCTCAAGGATGGTACCGATCGATGCGCGCTACCCCATTTAGTGGGGGTAGAGCCTACTTGCAAGTCTCTCCAACCTTCACAAAAAAAGTTATTCAAGAATATCTCTTTCTCCTATGTGCTTTCATCCCTAACCCTAACCCTAACCCTTCCGAAAGTCGGAGAAGCTCAAGGATGGTACCGATCGATGCGCGCTACCCCATTTAGTGGGGGTAGAGCCTACTTGCAAGTCTCTCCGACCTTCACAAAAAAAGTTATTCAAGAATATCTCCTCAGATTTGGGGGAATTTCGTCGGTCGACCTCTTCCGAAGGTCGTACAAGCTCGGGGATGGTACCAATCGATCCGCAGGACCCAAATTAGTCCAGATGCAACCACTTTCCAAGTCTCTCCGACCTTCACAAAAAAAGTTATTCAAGAATATCTCTTTCTCCTATGTGCTTTCATCCCTAACCCTAACCCTAACCCTTCCGAAAGTCGGAGAAGCTCAAGGATGGTACCGATCGATGCGCGCTACCCCATTTAGTGGGGGTAGAGCCTACTTGCAAGTCTCTCCGACCTTCACAAAAAAAGTTATTCAAGAATATCTCTTTCTCCTATGTGCTTTCATCCCTAACCCTAACCCTAACCCTTCCGAAAGTCGGAGAAGCTCAAGGATGGTACCGATCGATGCGCGCTACCCCATTTAGTGGGGGTAGAGCCTACTTGCAAGTCTCTCCGACCTTCACAAAAAAAGTTATTCAAGAATATCTCTTTCTCCTATGTGCTTTCATCCCTAACCCTAACCCTAACCCTTCCGAAAGTCGGAGAAGCTCAAAGATGGTACCGATCGATGCGCGCTACCCCATTTAGTGGGGGTAGAGCCTACTTGCAAGTCTCTCCGACCTTCACAAAAAAAGTTATTCAAGAATATCTCTTTCTCCTATGTGCTTTCATCCCTAACCCTAACCCTAACCCTTCCGAAAGTCGGAGAAGCTCAAGGATGGTACCGATCGATGCGCGCTACCCCATTTAGTGGGGGTAGAGCCTACTTGCAAGTCTCTCCGACCTTCACAAAAAAAGTTATTCAAGAATATCTCCTCAGATTTGGGGGAATTTCGTCGGTCGACCTCTTCCGAAGGTCGTACAAGCTCGGGGATGGTACCAATCGATCCGCAGGACCCAAATTAGTCCAGATGCAACCACTTTCCAAGTCTCTCCGACCTTCACAAAAAAAGTTATTCAAGAATATCTCTTTCTCCTATGTGCTTTCATCCCTAACCCTAACCCTAACCCTTCCGAAAGTCGGAGAAGCTCAAGGATGGTACCGATCGATGCGCGCTACCCCATTTAGTGGGGGTAGAGCCTACTTGCAAGTCTCTCCGACCTTCACAAAAAAAGTTATTCAAGAATATCTCTTTCTCCTATGTGCTTTCATCCCTAACCCTAACCCTAACCCTTCCGAAAGTCGGAGAAGCTCAAGGATGGTACCGATCGATGCGCGCTACCCCATTTAGTGGGGGTAGAGCCTACTTGCAAGTCTCTCCGACCTTCACAAAAAAAGTTATTCAAGAATATCTCTTTCTCCTATGTGCTTTCATCCCTAACCCTAACCATAACCCTTCCGAAAGTCGGAGAAGCTCAAGGATGGTACCGATCGATGCGCGCTACCCCATTTAGTGGGGGTAGAGCCTACTTGCAAGTCTCTCCGACCTTCACAAAAAAAGTTATTCAAGAATATCTCTTTCTCCTATGTGCTTTCATCCCTAACCCTAACCCTAACCCTTCCGAAAGTCGGAGAAGCTCAAGGATGGTACCGATCGATGCGCGCTACCCCATTTAGTGGGGGTAGAGCCTACTTGCAAGTCTCTCAGACCTTCACAAAAAAAGTTATTCAAGAATATCTCTTTCTCCTATGTGCTTTCATCCCTAACCCTAACCCTAACCCTTCCGAAAGTCGGAGAAGCTCAAGGATGGTACCGATCGATGTGCGCTACCCCATTTAGTGGGGGTAGAGCCTACTTGCAAGTCTCTCCGACCTTCACAAAAAAAGTTATTCAAGAATATCTCTTTCTCCTATGTGCTTTCATCCCTAACCCTAACCCTAACCCTTCCGAAAGTCGGAGAAGCTCAAAGATGGTACCGATCGATGCGCGCTACCCCATTTAGTGGGGGTAGAGCCTACTTGCAAGTCTCTCCGACCTTCACAAAAAAAGTTATTCAAGAATATCTCTTTCTCCTATGTGCTTTCATCCCTAACCCTAACCCTAACCCTTCCGAAAGTCGGAGAAGCTCAAGGATGGTACCGATCGATGCGCGCTACCCCATTTAGTGGGGGTAGAGCCTACTTGCAAGTCTCTCCGACCTTCACAAAAAAAGTTATTCAAGAATATCTCCTCAGATTTGGGGGAATTTCGTCGGTCGACCTCTTCCGAAGGTCGTACAAGCTCGGGGATTGTACCAATCGATCCGCAGGACCCAAATTAGTCCAGATGCAAACACTTTCCAAGTCTCTCCGACCTTCACAAAAAAAGTTATTCAAGAATATCTCTTTCTCCTATGTGCTTTCATCCCTAACCCTAACCCTAACCCTTCCGAAAGTCGGAGAAGCTCAAGGATGGTACCGATCGATGCGCGCTACCCCATTTAGTGGGGGTAGAGCCTACTTGCAAGTCTCTCCGACCTTCACAAAAAAAGTTATTCAAGAATATCTCTTTCTCCTATGTGCTTTCATCCCTAACCCTAACCCTAACCCTTCCGAAAGTCGGAGAAGCTCAAGGATGGTACCGATCGATGCGCGCTACCCCATTTAGTGGGGGTAGAGCCTACTTGCAAGTCTCTCCGACCTTCACAAAAAAAGTTATTCAAGAATATCTCTTTCTCCTATGTGCTTTCATCCCTAACCCTAACCATAACCCTTCCGAAAGTCGGAGAAGCTCAAGGATGGTACCGATCGATGCGCGCTACCCCATTTAGTGGGGGTAGAGCCTACTTGCAAGTCTCTCCGACCTTCACAAAAAAAGTTATTCAAGAATATCTCTTTCTCCTATGTGCTTTCATCCCTAACCCTAACCCTAACCCTTCCGAAAGTCGGAGAAGCTCAAGGATGGTACCGATCGATGCGCGCTACCCCATTTAGTGGGGGTAGAGCCTACTTGCAAGTCTCTCAGACCTTCACAAAAAAAGTTATTCAAGAATATCTCTTTCTCCTATGTGCTTTCATCCCTAACCCTAACCCTAACCCTTCCGAAAGTCGGAGAAGCTCAAGGATGGTACCGATCGATGCGCGCTACCCCATTTAGTGGGGGTAGAGCCTACTTGCAAGTCTCTCCGACCTTCACAAAAAAAGTTATTCAAGAATATCTCTTTCTCCTATGTGCTTTCATCCCTAACCCTAACCCTAACCCTTCCGAAAGTCGGAGAAGCTCAAAGATGGTACCGATCGATGCGCGCTACCCCATTTAGTGGGGGTAGAGCCTACTTGCAAGTCTCTCCGACCTTCACAAAAAAAGTTATTCAAGAATATCTCTTTCTCCTATGTGCTTTCATCCCTAACCCTAACCCTAACCCTTCCGAAAGTCGGAGAAGCTCAAGGATGGTACCGATCGATGCGCGCTACCCCATTTAGTGGGGGTAGAGCCTACTTGCAAGTCTCTCCGACCTTCACAAAAAAAGTTATTCAAGAATATCTCTTTCTCCTATGTGCTTTCATCCCTAACCCTAACCCTAACCCTTCCGAAAGTCGGAGAAGCTCAAAGATGGTACCGATCGATGCGCGCTACCCCATTTAGTGGGGGTAGAGCCTACTTGCAAGTCTCTCCGACCTTCACAAAAAAAGTTATTCAAGAATATCTCTTTCTCCTATGTGCTTTCATCCCTAACCCTAACCCTAACCCTTCCGAAAGTCGGAGAAGCTCAAGGATGGTACCGATCGATGCGCGCTACCCCATTTAGTGGGGGTAGAGCCTACTTGCAAGTCTCTCCGACCTTCACAAAAAAAGTTATTCAAGAATATCTCCTCAGATTTGGGGGAATTTCGTCGGTCGACCTCTTCCGAAGGTCGTACAAGCTCGGGGATGGTACCAATCGATCCGCAGGACCCAAATTAGTCCAGATGCAACCACTTTCCAAGTCTCTCCGACCTTCACAAAAAAAGTTATTCAAGAATATCTCTTTCTCCTATGTGCTTTCATCCCTAACCCTAACCCTAACCCTTCCGAAAGTCGGAGAAGCTCAAGGATGGTACCGATCGATGCGCGCTACCCCATTTAGTGGGGGTAGAGCCTACTTGCAAGTCTCTCCGACCTTCACAAAAAAAGTTATTCAAGAATATCTCTTTCTCCTATGTGCTTTCATCCCTAACCCTAACCCTAACCCTTCCGAAAGTCGGAGAAGCTCAAGGATGGTACCGATCGATGCGCGCTACCCCATTTAGTGGGGGTAGAGCCTACTTGCAAGTCTCTCCGACCTTCACAAAAAAAGTTATTCAAGAATATCTCTTTCTCCTATGTGCTTTCATCCCTAACCCTAACCATAACCCTTCCGAAAGTCGGAGAAGCTCAAGGATGGTACCGATCGATGCGCGCTACCCCATTTAGTGGGGGTAGAGCCTACTTGCAAGTCTCTCCGACCTTCACAAAAAAAGTTATTCAAGAATATCTCTTTCTCCTATGTGCTTTCATCCCTAACCCTAACCCTAACCCTTCCGAAAGTCGGAGAAGCTCAAGGATGGTACCGATCGATGCGCGCTACCCCATTTAGTGGGGGTAGAGCCTACTTGCAAGTCTCTCAGACCTTCACAAAAAAAGTTATTCAAGAATATCTCTTTCTCCTATGTGCTTTCATCCCTAACCCTAACCCTAACCCTTCCGAAAGTCGGAGAAGCTCAAGGATGGTACCGATCGATGTGCGCTACCCCATTTAGTGGGGGTAGAGCCTACTTGCAAGTCTCTCCGACCTTCACAAAAAAAGTTATTCAAGAATATCTCTTTCTCCTATGTGCTTTCATCCCTAACCCTAACCCTAACCCTTCCGAAAGTCGGAGAAGCTCAAAGATGGTACCGATCGATGCGCGCTACCCCATTTAGTGGGGGTAGAGCCTACTTGCAAGTCTCTCCGACCTTCACAAAAAAAGTTATTCAAGAATATCTCTTTCTCCTATGTGCTTTCATCCCTAACCCTAACCCTAACCCTTCCGAAAGTCGGAGAAGCTCAAGGATGGTACCGATCGATGCGCGCTACCCCATTTAGTGGGGGTAGAGCCTACTTGCAAGTCTCTCCGACCTTCACAAAAAAAGTTATTCAAGAATATCTCCTCAGATTTGGGGGAATTTCGTCGGTCGACCTCTTCCGAAGGTCGTACAAGCTCGGGGATGGTACCAATCGATCCGCAGGACCCAAATTAGTCCAGATGCAACCACTTTCCAAGTCTCTCCGACCTTCACAAAAAAAGTTATTCAAGAATATCTCTTTCTCCTATGTGCTTTCATCCCTAACCCTAACCCTAACCCTTCCGAAAGTCGGAGAAGCTCAAGGATGGTACCGATCGATGCGCGCTACCCCATTTAGTGGGGGTAGAGCCTACTTGCAAGTCTCTCCGACCTTCACAAAAAAAGTTATTCAAGAATATCTCTTTCTCCTATGTGCTTTCATCCCTAACCCTAACCCTAACCCTTCCGAAAGTCGGAGAAGCTCAAGGATGGTACCGATCGATGCGCGCTACCCCATTTAGTGGGGGTAGAGCCTACTTGCAAGTCTCTCCGACCTTCACAAAAAAAGTTATTCAAGAATATCTCTTTCTCCTATGTGCTTTCATCCCTAACCCTAACCATAACCCTTCCGAAAGTCGGAGAAGCTCAAGGATGGTACCGATCGATGCGCGCTACCCCATTTAGTGGGGGTAGAGCCTACTTGCAAGTCTCTCCGACCTTCACAAAAAAAGTTATTCAAGAATATCTCTTTCTCCTATGTGCTTTCATCCCTAACCCTAACCCTAACCCTTCCGAAAGTCGGAGAAGCTCAAGGATGGTACCGATCGATGCGCGCTACCCCATTTAGTGGGGGTAGAGCCTACTTGCAAGTCTCTCAGACCTTCACAAAAAAAGTTATTCAAGAATATCTCTTTCTCCTATGTGCTTTCATCCCTAACCCTAACCCTAACCCTTCCGAAAGTCGGAGAAGCTCAAGGATGGTACCGATCGATGTGCGCTACCCCATTTAGTGGGGGTAGAGCCTACTTGCAAGTCTCTCCGACCTTCACAAAAAAAGTTATTCAAGAATATCTCCTCAGATTTGGGGGAATTTCGTCGGTCGACCTCTTCCGAAGGTCGTACAAGCTCGGGGATGGTACCAATCGATCTGCAGGACCCAAATTAATCCAGATGCAACCACTTTCCAAGTCTCTCCGACCTTCACAAAAAAAGTTATTCAAGAATATCTCTTTCTCCTATGTGCTTTCATCCCTAACCCTAACCCTAACCCTTCCGAAAGTCGGAGAAGCTCAAAGATGGTACCGATCGATGCGCGCTACCCCATTTAGTGGGGGTAGAGCCTACTTGCAAGTCTCTCCGACCTTCACAAAAAAAGTTATTCAAGAATATCTCTTTCTCCTATGTGCTTTCATCCCTAACCCTAACCCTAACCCTTCCGAAAGTCGGAGAAGCTCAAGGATGGTACCGATCGATGCGCGCTACCCCATTTAGTGGGGGTAGAGCCTACTTGCAAGTCTCTCCGACCTTCACAAAAAAAGTTATTCAAGAATATCTCTTTCTCCTATGTGCTTTCATCCCTAACCCTAACCCTAACCCTTCCGAAAGTCGGAGAAGCTCAAGGATGGTACCGATCGATGCGCGCTACCCCATTTAGTGGGGGTAGAGCCTACTTGCAAGTCTCTCCGACCTTCACAAAAAAAGTTATTCAAGAATATCTCTTTCTCCTATGTGCTTTCATCCCTAACCCTAACCCTAACCCTTCCGAAAGTCGGAGAAGCTCAAGGATGGTACCGATCGATGCGCGCTACCCCATTTAGTGGGGGTAGAGCCTACTTGCAAGTCTCTCCGACCTTCACAAAAAAAGTTATTCAAGAATATCTCTTTCTCCTATGTGCTTTCATCCCTAACCCTAACCCTAACCCTTCCGAAAGTCGGAGAAGCTCAAGGATGGTACCGATCGATGCGCGCTACCCCATTTAGTGGGGGTAGAGCCTACTTGCAAGTCTCTCCGACCTTCACAAAAAAAGTTATTCAAGAATATCTCCTCAGATTTGGGGGAATTTCGTCGGTCGACCTCTTCCGAAGGTCGTACAAGCTCGGGGATGGTACCAATCGATCTGCAGGACCCAAATTAATCCAGATGCAACCACTTTCCAAGTCTCTCCGACCTTCACAAAAAAAGTTATTCAAGAATATCTCTTTCTCCTATGTGCTTTCATCCCTAACCCTAACCCTAACCCTTCCGAAAGTCGGAGAAGCTCAAAGATGGTACCGATCGATGCGCGCTACCCCATTTAGTGGGGGTAGAGCCTACTTGCAAGTCTCTCCGACCTTCACAAAAAAAGTTATTCAAGAATATCTCTTTCTCCTATGTGCTTTCATCCCTAACCCTAACCCTAACCCTTCCGAAAGTCGGAGAAGCTCAAGGATGGTACCGATCGATGCGCGCTACCCCATTTAGTGGGGGTAGAGCCTACTTGCAAGTCTCTCCGACCTTCACAAAAAAAGTTATTCAAGAATATCTCTTTCTCCTATGTGCTTTCATCCCTAACCCTAACCCTAACCCTTCCGAAAGTCGGAGAAGCTCAAGGATGGTACCGATCGATGCGCGCTACCCCATTTAGTGGGGGTAGAGCCTACTTGCAAGTCTCTCCGACCTTCACAAAAAAAGTTATTCAAGAATATCTCTTTCTCCTATGTGCTTTCATCCCTAACCCTAACCCTAACCCTTCCGAAAGTCGGAGAAGCTCAAGGATGGTACCGATCGATGTGCGCTACCCCATTTAGTGGGGGTAGAGCCTACTTGCAAGTCTCTCCGACCTTCACAAAAAAAGTTATTCAAGAATATCTCTTTCTCCTATGTGCTTTCATCCCTAACCCTAACCCTAACCCTTCCGAAAGTCGGAGAAGCTCAAGGATGGTACCGATCGATGCGCGCTACCCCATTTAGTGGGGGTAGAGCCTACTTGCAAGTCTCTCCGACCTTCACAAAAAAAGTTATTCAAGAATATCTCCTCAGATTTGGGGGAATTTCGTCGGTCGACCTCTTCCGAAGGTCGTACAAGCTCGGGGATGGTACCAATCGATCCGCAGGACCCAAATTAGTCCAGATGCAACCACTTTCCAAGTCTCTCCGACCTTCACAAAAAAAGTTATTCAAGAATATCTCTTTCTCCTATGTGCTTTCATCCCTAACCCTAACCCTAACCCTTCCGAAAGTCGGAGAAGCTCAAGGATGGTACCGATCGATGCGCACTACCCCATTTAGTGGGGGTAGAGCCTACTTGCAAGTCTCTCCGACCTTCACAAAAAAAGTTATTCAAGAATATCTCTTTCTCCTATGTGCTTTCATCCCTAACCCTAACCCTAACCCTTCCGAAAGTCGGAGAAGCTCAAGGATGGTACCGATCGATGCGCGCTACCCCATTTAGTGGGGGTAGAGCCTACTTGCAAGTCTCTCCGACCTTCACAAAAAAAGTTATTCAAGAATATCTCTTTCTCCTATGTGCTTTCATCCCTAACCCTAACCCTAACCCTTCCGAAAGTCGGAGAAGCTCAAGGATGGTACCGATCGATGCGCGCTACCCCATTTAGTGGGGGTAGAGCCTACTTGCAAGTCTCTCCGACCTTCACAAAAAAAGTTATTCAAGAATATCTCCTCAGATTTGGGGGAATTTCGTCGGTCGACCTCTTCCGAAGGTCGTACAAGCTCGGGGATGGTACCAATCGATCCGCAGGACCCAAATTAGTCCAGATGCAACCACTTTCCAAGTCTCTCCGACCTTCACAAAAAAAGTTATTCAAGAATATCTCTTTCTCCTATGTGCTTTCATCCCTAACCCTAACCCTAACCCTTCCGAAAGTCGGAGAAGCTCAAGGATGGTACCGATCGATGCGCGCTACCCCATTTAGTGGGGGTAGAGCCTACTTGCAAGTCTCTCCGACCTTCACAAAAAAAGTTATTCAAGAATATCTCTTTCTCCTATGTGCTTTCATCCCTAACCCTAACCCTAACCCTTCCGAAAGTCGGAGAAGCTCAAGGATGGTACCGATCGATGCGCGCTACCCCATTTAGTGGGGGTAGAGCCTACTTGCAAGTCTCTCCGACCTTCACAAAAAAAGTTATTCAAGAATATCTCTTTCTCCTATGTGCTTTCATCCCTAACCCTAACCCTAACCCTTCCGAAAGTCGGAGAAGCTCAAGGATGGTACCGATCGATGTGCGCTACCCCATTTAGTGGGGGTAGAGCCTACTTGCAAGTCTCTCCGACCTTCACAAAAAAAGTTATTCAAGAATATCTCTTTCTCCTATGTGCTTTCATCCCTAACCCTAACCCTAACCCTTCCGAAAGTCGGAGAAGCTCAAGGATGGTACCGATCGATGCGCGCTACCCCATTTAGTGGGGGTAGAGCCTACTTGCAAGTCTCTCCGACCTTCACAAAAAAAGTTATTCAAGAATATCTCCTCAGATTTGGGGGAATTTCGTCGGTCGACCTCTTCCGAAGGTCGTACAAGCTCGGGGATGGTACCAATCGATCCGCAGGACCCAAATTAGTCCAGATGCAACCACTTTCCAAGTCTCTCCGACCTTCACAAAAAAAGTTATTCAAGAATATCTCTTTCTCCTATGTGCTTTCATCCCTAACCCTAACCCTAACCCTTCCGAAAGTCGGAGAAGCTCAAGGATGGTACCGATCGATGCGCACTACCCCATTTAGTGGGGGTAGAGCCTACTTGCAAGTCTCTCCGACCTTCACAAAAAAAGTTATTCAAGAATATCTCTTTCTCCTATGTGCTTTCATCCCTAACCCTAACCCTAACCCTTCCGAAAGTCGGAGAAGCTCAAGGATGGTACCGATCGATGCGCGCTACCCCATTTAGTGGGGGTAGAGCCTACTTGCAAGTCTCTCCGACCTTCACAAAAAAAGTTATTCAAGAATATCTCTTTCTCCTATGTGCTTTCATCCCTAACCCTAACCCTAACCCTTCCGAAAGTCGGAGAAGCTCAAGGATGGTACCGATCGATGCGCGCTACCCCATTTAGTGGGGGTAGAGCCTACTTGCAAGTCTCTCCGACCTTCACAAAAAAAGTTATTCAAGAATATCTCCTCAGATTTGGGGGAATTTCGTCGGTCGACCTCTTCCGAAGGTCGTACAAGCTCGGGGATGGTACCAATCGATCCGCAGGACCCAAATTAGTCCAGATGCAACCACTTTCCAAGTCTCTCCGACCTTCACAAAAAAAGTTATTCAAGAATATCTCTTTCTCCTATGTGCTTTCATCCCTAACCCTAACCCTAACCCTTCCGAAAGTCGGAGAAGCTCAAGGATGGTACCGATCGATGCGCGCTACCCCATTTAGTGGGGGTAGAGCCTACTTGCAAGTCTCTCCGACCTTCACAAAAAAAGTTATTCAAGAATATCTCTTTCTCCTATGTGCTTTCATCCCTAACCCTAACCCTAACCCTTCCGAAAGTCGGAGAAGCTCAAGGATGGTACCGATCGATGTGCGCTACCCCATTTAGTGGGGGTAGAGCCTACTTGCAAGTCTCTCCGACCTTCACAAAAAAAGTTATTCAAGAATATCTCTTTCTCCTATGTGCTTTCATCCCTAACCCTAACCCTAACCCTTCCGAAAGTCGGAGAAGCTCAAGGATGGTACCGATCGATGCGCGCTACCCCATTTAGTGGGGGTAGAGCCTACTTGCAAGTCTCTCCGACCTTCACAAAAAAAGTTATTCAAGAATATCTCCTCAGATTTGGGGGAATTTCGTCGGTCGACCTCTTCCGAAGGTCGTACAAGCTCGGGGATGGTACCAATCGATCCGCAGGACCCAAATTAGTCCAGATGCAACCACTTTCCAAGTCTCTCCGACCTTCACAAAAAAAGTTATTCAAGAATATCTCTTTCTCCTATGTGCTTTCATCCCTAACCCTAACCCTAACCCTTCCGAAAGTCGGAGAAGCTCAAGGATGGTACCGATCGATGCGCGCTACCCCATTTAGTGGGGGTAGAGCCTACTTGCAAGTCTCTCCGACCTTCACAAAAAAAGTTATTCAAGAATATCTCTTTCTCCTATGTGCTTTCATCCCTAACCCTAACCCTAACCCTTCCGAAAGTCGGAGAAGCTCAAGGATGGTACCGATCGATGTGCGCTACCCCATTTAGTGGGGGTAGAGCCTACTTGCAAGTCTCTCCGACCTTCACAAAAAAAGTTATTCAAGAATATCTCCTCAGATTTGGGGGAATTTCGTCGGTCGACCTCTTCCGAAGGTCGTACAAGCTCGGGGATGGTACCAATCGATCTGCAGGACCCAAATTAGTCCAGATGCAACCACTTTCCAAGTCTCTCCGACCTTCACAAAAAAAGTTATTCAAGAATATCTCTTTCTCCTATGTGCTTTCATCCCTAACCCTAACCCTAACCCTTCCGAAAGTCGGAGAAGCTCAAAGATGGTACCGATCGATGTGCGCTACCCCATTTAGTGGGGGTAGAGCCTACTTGCAAGTCTCTCCGACCTTCACAAAAAAAGTTATTCAAGAATATCTCTTTCTCCTATGTGCTTTCATCCCTAACCCTAACCCTAACCCTTCCGAAAGTCGGAGAAGCTCAAGGATGGTACCGATCGATGCGCGCTACCCCATTTAGTGGGGGTAGAGCCTACTTGCAAGTCTCTCCGACCTTCACAAAAAAAGTTATTCAAGAATATCTCCTCAGATTTGGGGGAATTTCGTCGGTCGACCTCTTCCGAAGGTCGTACAAGCTCGGGGATGGTACCAATCGATCCGCAGGACCCAAATTAGTCCAGATGCAACCACTTTCCAAGTCTCTCCGACCTTCACAAAAAAAGTTATTCAAGAATATCTCTTTCTCCTATGTGCTTTCATCCCTAACCCTAACCCTAACCCTTCCGAAAGTCGGAGAAGCTCAAGGATGGTACCGATCGATGCGCGCTACCCCATTTAGTGGGGGTAGAGCCTACTTGCAAGTCTCTCCGACCTTCACAAAAAAAGTTATTCAAGAATATCTCTTTCTCCTATGTGCTTTCATCCCTAACCCTAACCCTAACCCTTCCGAAAGTCGTAGAAGCTCAAGGATGGTACCGATCGATGCGCGCTACCCCATTTAGTGGGGGTAGAGCCTACTTGCAAGTCTCTCCGACCTTCACAAAAAAAGTTATTCAAGAATATCTCTTTCTCCTATGTGCTTTCATCCCTAACCCTAACCCTAACCCTTCCGAAAGTCGGAGAAGCTCAAGGATGGTACCGATCGATGCGCGCTACCCCATTTAGTGGGGGTAGAGCCTACTTGCAAGTCTCTCCGACCTTCACAAAAAAAGTTATTCAAGAATATCTCTTTCTCCTATGTGCTTTCATCCCTAACCCTAACCCTAACCCTTCCGAAAGTCGGAGAAGCTCAAGGATGGTACCGATCGATGCGCGCTACCCCATTTAGTGGGGGTAGAGCCTACTTGCAAGTCTCTCCGACTTTCACAAAAAAAGTTATTCAAGAATATCTCCTCAGATTTGGGGGAATTTCGTCGGTCGACCTCTTCCGAAGGTCGTACAAGCTCGGGGATGGTACCAATCGATCCGCAGGACCCAAATTAGTCCAGATGCAACCACTTTCCAAGTCTCTCCGACCTTCACAAAAAAAGTTATTCAAGAATATCTCTTTCTCCTATGTGCTTTCATCCCTAACCCTAACCCTAACCCTTCCGAAAGTCGGAGAAGCTCAAGGATGGTACCGATCGATGCGCGCTACCCCATTTAGTGGGGGTAGAGCCTACTTGCAAGTCTCTCCGACCTTCACAAAAAAAGTTATTCAAGAATATCTCTTTCTCCTATGTGCTTTCATCCCTAACCCTAACCCTAACCCTTCCGAAAGTCGGAGAAGCTCAAGGATGGTACCGATCGATGTGCGCTACCCCATTTAGTGGGGGTAGAGCCTACTTGCAAGTCTCTCCGACCTTCACAAAAAAAGTTATTCAAGAATATCTCCTCAGATTTGGGGGAATTTCGTCGGTCGACCTCTTCCGAAGGTCGTACAAGCTCGGGGATGGTACCAATCGATCTGCAGGACCCAAATTAGTCCAGATGCAACCACTTTCCAAGTCTCTCCGACCTTCACAAAAAAAGTTATTCAAGAATATCTCTTTCTCCTATGTGCTTTCATCCCTAACCCTAACCCTAACCCTTCCGAAAGTCGGAGAAGCTCAAAGATGGTACCGATCGATGTGCGCTACCCCATTTAGTTGGGGTAGAGCCTACTTGCAAGTCTCTCCGACCTTCACAAAAAAAGTTATTCAAGAATATCTCTTTCTCCTATGTGCTTTCATCCCTAACCCTAACCCTAACCCTTCCGAAAGTCGGATAAGCTCAAGGATGGTACCGATCGATGCGCGCTACCCCATTTAGTGGGGGTAGAGCCTACTTGCAAGTCTCTCCGACCTTCACAAAAAAAGTTATTCAAGAATATCTCCTCAGATTTGGGGGAATTTCGTCGGTCGACCTCTTCCGAAGGTCGTACAAGCTCGGGGATGGTACCAATCGATCCGCAGGACCCAAATTAGTCCAGATGCAACCACTTTCCAAGTCTCTCCGACCTTCACAAAAAAAGTTATTCAAGAATATCTCTTTCTCCTATGTGCTTTCATCCCTAACCCTAACCCTAACCCTTCCGAAAGTCGGAGAAGCTCAAGGATGGTACCGATCGATGCGCGCTACCCCATTTAGTGGGGGTAGAGCCTACTTGCAAGTCTCTCCGACCTTCACAAAAAAAGTTATTCAAGAATATCTCTTTCTCCTATGTGCTTTCATCCCTAACCCTAACCCTAACCCTTCCGAAAGTCGGAGAAGCTCAAGGATGGTACAGATCGATGCGCGCTACCCCATTTAGTGGGGGTAGAGCCTACTTGCAAGTCTCTCCGACCTTCACAAAAAAAGTTATTCAAGAATATCTCTTTCTCCTATGTGCTTTCATCCCTAACCCTAACCCTAACCCTTCCGAAAGTCGGAGAAGCTCAAGGATGGTACCGATCGATGCGCGCTACCCCATTTAGTGGGGGTAGAGCCTACTTGCAAGTCTCTCCGACCTTCACAAAAAAAGTTATTCAAGAATATCTCTTTCTCCTATGTGCTTTCATCCCTAACCCTAACCCTAACCCTTCCGAAAGTCGGAGAAGCTCAAGGATGGTACCGATCGATGCGCGCTACCCCATTTAGTGGGGGTAGAGCCTACTTGCAAGTCTCTCCGACCTTCACAAAAAAAGTTATTCAAGAATATCTCTTTCTCCTATGTGCTTTCATCCCTAACCCTAACCCTAACCCTTCCGAAAGTCGGAGAAGCTCAAGGATGGTACCGATCGATGCGCGCTACCCCATTTAGTGGGGGTAGAGCCTACTTGCAAGTCTCTCCGACCTTCACAAAAAAAGTTATTCAAGAATATCTCTTTCTCCTATGTGCTTTCATCCCTAACCCTAACCCTAACCCTTCCGAAAGTCGGAGAAGCTCAAGGATGGTACCGATCGATGTGCGCTACCCCATTTAGTGGGGGTAGAGCCTACTTGCAAGTCTCTCCGACCTTCACAAAAAAAGTTATTCAAGAATATCTCCTCAGATTTGGGGGAATTTCGTCGGTCGACCTCTTCCGAAGGTCGTACAAGCTCGGGGATGGTACCAATCGATCTGCAGGACCCAAATTAGTCCAGATGCAACCACTTTCCAAGTCTCTCCGACCTTCACAAAAAAAGTTATTCAAGAATATCTCTTTCTCCTATGTGCTTTCATCCCTAACCCTAACCCTAACCCTTCCGAAAGTCGGAGAAGCTCAAAGATGGTACCGATCGATGTGCGCTACCCCATTTAGTGGGGGTAGAGCCTACTTGCAAGTCTCTCCGACCTTCACAAAAAAAGTTATTCAAGAATATCTCTTTCTCCTATGTGCTTTCATCCCTAACCCTAACCCTAACCCTTCCGAAAGTCGGAGAAGCTCAAGGATGGTACCGATCGATGCGCGCTACCCCATTTAGTGGGGGTAGAGCCTACTTGCAAGTCTCTCCGACCTTCACAAAAAAAGTTATTCAAGAATATCTCCTCAGATTTGGGGGAATTTCGTCGGTCGACCTCTTCCGAAGGTCGTACAAGCTCAAGGATGGTACCAATCGATCCGCAGGACCCAAATTAGTCCAGATGCAACCACTTTCCAAGTCTCTCCGACCTTCACAAAAAAAGTTATTCAAGAATATCTCTTTCTCCTATGTGCTTTCATCCCTAACCCTAACCCTAACCCTTCCGAAAGTCGGAGAAGCTCAAGGATGGTACCGATCGATGCGCGCTACCCCATTTAGTGGGGGTAGAGCCTACTTGCAAGTCTCTCCGACCTTCACAAAAAAAGTTATTCAAGAATATCTCTTTCTCCTATGTGCTTTCATCCCTAACCCTAACCCTAACCCTTCCGAAAGTCGTAGAAGCTCAAGGATGGTACCGATCGATGCGCGCTACCCCATTTAGTGGGGGTAGAGCCTACTTGCAAGTCTCTCCGACCTTCACAAAAAAAGTTATTCAAGAATATCTCTTTCTCCTATGTGCTTTCATCCCTAACCCTAACCCTAACCCTTCCGAAAGTCGGAGAAGCTCAAGGATGGTACCGATCGATGCGCGCTACCCCATTTAGTGGGGGTAGAGCCTACTTGCAAGTCTCTCCGACCTTCACAAAAAAAGTTATTCAAGAATATCTCTTTCTCCTATGTGCTTTCATCCCTAACCCTAACCCTAACCCTTCCGAAAGTCGGAGAAGCTCAAGGATGGTACTGATCGATGCGCGCTACCCCATTTAGTGGGGGTAGAGCCTACTTGCAAGTCTCTCCGACTTTCACAAAAAAAGTTATTCAAGAATATCTCCTCAGATTTGGGGGAATTTCGTCGGTCGACCTCTTTCGAAGGTCGTACAAGCTCGGGGATGGTACCAATCGATCCGCAGGACCCAAATTAGTCCAGATGCAACCACTTTCCAAGTCTCTCCGACCTTCACAAAAAAAGTTATTCAAGAATATCTCTTTCTCCTATGTGCTTTCATCCCTAACCCTAACCCTAACCCTTCCGAAAGTCGGAGAAGCTCAAGGATGGTACCGATCGATGCGCGCTACCCCATTTAGTGGGGGTAGAGCCTACTTGCAAGTCTCTCCGACCTTCACAAAAAAAGTTATTCAAGAATATCTCTTTCTCCTATGTGCTTTCATCCCTAACCCTAACCCTAACCCTTCCGAAAGTCGGAGAAGCTCAAGGATGGTACCGATCGATGCGCGCTACCCCATTTAGTGGGGGTAGAGCCTACTTGCAAGTCTCTCCGACCTTCACAAAAAAAGTTATTCAAGAATATCTCTTTCTCCTATGTGCTTTCATCCCTAACCCTAACCCTAACCCTTCCGAAAGTCGGAGAAGCTCAAGGATGGTACCGATCGATGCGCGCTACCCCATTTAGTGGGGGTAGAGCCTACTTGCAAGTCTCTCCGACCTTCACAAAAAAAGTTATTCAAGAATATCTCTTTCTCCTATGTGCTTTCATCCCTAACCCTAACCCTAACCCTTCCGAAAGTCGGAGAAGCTCAAGGATGGTACCGATCGATGCGCGCTACCCCATTTAGTGGGGGTAGAGCCTACTTGCAAGTCTCTCCGACCTTCACAAAAAAAGTTATTCAAGAATATCTCCTCAGATTTGGGGGAATTTCGTCGGTCGACCTCTTCCGAAGGTCGTACAAGCTCGGAGATGGTACCAATCGATCCGCAGGACCCAAATTAGTCCAGATGCAACCACTTTCCAAGTCTCTCCGACCTTCACAAAAAAAGTTATTCAAGAATATCTCTTTCTCCTATGTGCTTTCATCCCTAACCCTAACCCTAACCCTTCCGAAAGTCGGAGAAGCTCAAGGATGGTACCGATCGATGCGCGCTACCCCATTTAGTGGGGGTAGAGCCTACTTGCAAGTCTCTCCGACCTTCACAAAAAAAGTTATTCAAGAATATCTCTTTCTCCTATGTGCTTTCATCCCTAACCCTAACCCTAACCCTTCCGAAAGTCGGAGAAGCTCAAGGATGGTACCGATCGATGCGCGCTACCCCATTTAGTGGGGGTAGAGCCTACTTGCAAGTCTCTCCGACCTTCACAAAAAAAGTTATTCAAGAATATCTCTTTCTCCTATGTGCTTTCATCCCTAACCCTAACCCTAACCCTTCCGAAAGTCGGAGAAGCTCAAGGATGGTACCGATCGATGCGCGCTACCCCATTTAGTGGGGGTAGAGCCTACTTGCAAGTCTCTCCGACCTTCACAAAAAAAGTTATTCAAGAATATCTCTTTCTCCTATGTGCTTTCATCCCTAACCCTAACCCTAACCCTTCCGAAAGTCGGAGAAGCTCAAGGATGGTACCGATCGATGCGTGCTACCCCATTTAGTGGGGGTAGAGCCTACTTGCAAGTCTCTCAGACCTTCACAAAAAAAGTTATTCAAGAATATCTCTTTCTCCTATGTGCTTTCATCCCTAACCCTAACCCTTCCGAAAGTCGGAGAAGCTCAAAGATGGTACCGATCGATGTGCGCTACCCCATTTAGTGGGGGTAGAGCCTACTTGCAAGTCTCTCCGACCTTCACAAAAAAAGTTATTCAAGAATATCTCTTTCTCCTATGTGCTTTCATCCCTAACCCTAACCCTAACCCTTCCGAAAGTCGGAGAAGCTCAAGGATTGTACCGATCGATGCGCGCTACCCCATTTAGTGGGGGTAGAGCCTACTTGCAAGTCTCTCCGACCTTCACAAAAAAAGTTATTCAAGAATATCTCCTCAGATTTGGGGGAATTTCGTCGGTCGACCTCTTCCGAAGGTCGTACAAGCTCGGGGATGGTACCAATCGATCCGCAGGACCCAAATTAGTCCAGATGCAACCACTTTCCAAGTCTCTCCGACCTTCACAAAAAAAGTTATTCAAGAATATCTCTTTCTCCTATGTGCTTTCATCCCTAACCCTAACCCTATCCCTTCCGAAAGTCGGAGAAGCTCAAGGATGGTACCGATCGATGCGCGCTACCCCATTTAGTGGGGGTAGAGCCTACTTGCAAGTCTCTCCGACCTTCACAAAAAAAGTTATTCAAGAATATCTCTTTCTCCTATGTGCTTTCATCCCTAACCCTAACCCTAACCCTTCCGAAAGTCGTAGAAGCTCAATGATGGTACCGATCGATGCGCGCTACCCCATTTAGTGGGGGTAGAGCCTACTTGCAAGTCTCTCCGACCTTCACAAAAAAAGTTATTCAAGAATATCTCTTTCTCCTATGTGCTTTCATCCCTAACCCTAACCCTAACCCTTCCGAAAGTCGGAGAAGCTCAAGGATGGTACCGATCGATGCGCGCTACCCCATTTAGTGGGGGTAGAGCCTACTTGCAAGTCTCTCCGACCTTCACAAAAAAAGTTATTCAAGAATATCTCTTTCTCCTATGTGCTTTCATCCCTAACCCTAACCCTTCCGAAAGTCGGAGAAGCTCAAGGATGGTACTGATCGATGCGCGCTACCCCATTTAGTGGGGGTAGAGCCTACTTGCAAGTCTCTCCGACTTTCACAAAAAAAGTTATTCAAGAATATCTCCTCAGATTTGGGGGAATTTCGTCGGTCGACCTCTTTCGAAGGTCGTACAAGCTCGGGGATGGTACCAATCGATCTGCAGGACCCAAATTAGTCCAGATGCAACCACTTTCCAAGTCTCTCCGACCTTCACAAAAAAAGTTATTCAAGAATATCTCTTTCTCCTATGTGCTTTCATCCCTAACCCTAACCCTAACCCTTCCGAAAGTCGGAGAAGCTCAAGGATGGTACCGATCGATGCGCGCTACCCCATTTAGTGGGGGTAGAGCCTACTTGCAAGTCTCTCCGACCTTCACAAAAAAAGTTATTCAAGAATATCTCTTTCTCCTATGTGCTTTCATCCCTAACCCTAACCCTAACCCTTCCGAAAGTCGGAGAAGCTCAAGGATGGTACCGATCGATGCGCGCTACCCCATTTAGTGGGGGTAGAGCCTACTTGCAAGTCTCTCCGACCTTCACAAAAAAAGTTATTCAAGAATATCTCTTTCTCCTATGTGCTTTCATCCCTAACCCTAACCCTAACCCTTCCGAAAGTCGGAGAAGCTCAAGGATGGTACCGATCGATGCGCGCTACCCCATTTAGTGGGGGTAGAGCCTACTTGCAAGTCTCTCCGACCTTCACAAAAAAAGTTATTCAAGAATATCTCTTTCTCCTATGTGCTTTCATCCCTAACCCTAACCCTAACCCTTCCGAAAGTCGGAGAAGCTCAAGGATGGTACCGATCGATGCGCGCTACCCCATTTAGTGGGGGTAGAGCCTACTTGCAAGTCTCTCCGACCTTCACAAAAAAAGTTATTCAAGAATATCTCCTCAGATTTGGGGGAATTTCGTCGGTCGACCTCTTCCGAAGGTCGTACAAGCTCGGGGATGGTACCAATCGATCCGCAGGACCCAAATTAGTCCAGATGCAACCACTTTCCAAGTCTCTCCGACCTTCACAAAAAAAGTTATTCAAGAATATCTCTTTCTCCTATGTGCTTTCATCCCTAACCCTAACCCTAACCCTTCCGAAAGTCGGAGAAGCTCAAGGATGGTACCGATCGATGCGCGCTACCCCATTTAGTGGGGGTAGAGCCTACTTGCAAGTCTCTCCGACCTTCACAAAAAAAGTTATTCAAGAATATCTCTTTCTCCTATGTGCTTTCATCCCTAACCCTAACCCTAACCCTTCCGAAAGTCGGAGAAGCTCAAGGATGGTACCGATCGATGCGCGCTACCCCATTTAGTGGGGGTAGAGCCTACTTGCAAGTCTCTCCGACCTTCACAAAAAAAGTTATTCAAGAATATCTCTTTCTCCTATGTGCTTTCATCCCTAACCCTAACCCTAACCCTTCCGAAAGTCGGAGAAGCTCAAGGATGGTACCGATCGATGCGCGCTACCCCATTTAGTGGGGGTAGAGCCTACTTGCAAGTCTCTCCGACCTTCACAAAAAAAGTTATTCAAGAATATCTCTTTCTCCTATGTGCTTTCATCCCTAACCCTAACCCTAACCCTTCCGAAAGTCGGAGAAGCTCAAGGATGGTACCGATCGATGCGTGCTACCCCATTTAGTGGGGGTAGAGCCTACTTGCAAGTCTCTCAGACCTTCACAAAAAAAGTTATTCAAGAATATCTCTTTCTCCTATGTGCTTTCATCCCTAACCCTAACCCTAACCCTTCCGAAAGTCGGAGAAGCTCAAGGATGGTACCGATCGATGTGCGCTACCCCATTTAGTGGGGGTAGAGCCTACTTGCAAGTCTCTCCGACCTTCACAAAAAAAGTTATTCAAGAATATCTCCTCAGATTTGGGGGAATTTCGTCGGTCGACCTCTTCCGAAGGTCGTACAAGCTCGGGGATGGTACCAATCGATCTGCAGGACCCAAATTAGTCCAGATGCAACCACTTTCCAAGTCTCTCCGACCTTCACAAAAAAAGTTATTCAAGAATATCTCTTTCTCCTATGTGCTTTCATCCCTAACCCTAACCCTAACCCTTCCGAAAGTCGGAGAAGCTCAAAGATGGTACCGATCGATGCGCGCTACCCCATTTAGTGGGGGTAGAGCCTACTTGCAAGTCTCTCCGACCTTCACAAAAAAAGTTATTCAAGAATATCTCTTTCTCCTATGTGCTTTCATCCCTAACCCTAACCCTAACCCTTCCGAAAGTCGGAGAAGCTCAAGGATGGTACCGATCGATGCGCGCTACCCCATTTAGTGGGGGTAGAGCCTACTTGCAAGTCTCTCCGACCTTCACAAAAAAAGTTATTCAAGAATATCTCTTTCTCCTATGTGCTTTCATCCCTAACCCTAACCCTAACCCTTCCGAAAGTCGGAGAAGCTCAAGGATGGTACCGATCGATGCGCGCTACCCCATTTAGTGGGGGTAGAGCCTACTTGCAAGTCTCTCCGACCTTCACAAAAAAAGTTATTCAAGAATATCTCTTTCTCCTATGTGCTTTCATCCCTAACCCTAACCCTAACCCTTCCGAAAGTCGGAGAAGCTCAAGGATGGTACCGATCGATGCGCGCTACCCCATTTAGTGGGGGTAGAGCCTACTTGCAAGTCTCTCCGACCTTCACAAAAAAAGTTATTCAAGAATATCTCCTCAGATTTGGGGGAATTTCGTCGGTCGACCTCTTCCGAAGGTCGTACAAGCTCGGGGATGGTACCAATCGATCCGCAGGACCCAAATTAGTCCAGATGCAACCACTTTCCAAGTCTCTCCGACCTTCACAAAAAAAGTTATTCAAGAATATCTCTTTCTCCTATGTGCTTTCATCCCTAACCCTAACCCTAACCCTTCCGAAAGTCGGAGAAGCTCAATGATGGTACCGATCGATGCGCGCTACCCCATTTAGTGGGGGTAGAGCCTACTTGCAAGTCTCTCCGACCTTCACAAAAAAAGTTATTCAAGAATATCTCTTTCTCCTATGTGCTTTCATCCCTAACCCTAACCCTAACCCTTCCAAAATTCGGAGAAGCTCAAGGATGGTACCGATCGATGCGCGCTACCCCATTTAGTGGGGGTAGAGCCTACTTGCAAGTCTCTCCGACCTTCACAAAAAAAGTTATTCAAGAATATCTCCTCAGATTTGGGGGAATTTCGTCGGTCGACCTCTTCCGAAGGTCGTACAAGCTCGGGGATGGTACCAATCGATCCGCAGGACCCAAATTAGTCCAGATGCAACCACTTTCCAAGTCTCTCCGACCTTCACAAAAAAAGTTATTCAAGAATATCTCTTTCTCCTATGTGCTTTCATCCCTAACCCTAACCCTAACCCTTCCGAAAGTCGGAGAAGCTCAAGGATGGTACCGATCGATGCGCGCTACCCCATTTAGTGGGGGTAGAGCCTACTTGCAAGTCTCTCCGACCTTCACAAAAAAAGTTATTCAAGAATATCTCTTTCTCCTATGTGCTTTCATCCCTAACCCTAACCCTAACCCTTCCGAAAGTCGGAGAAGCTCAAGGATGGTACCGATCGATGTGCGCTACCCCATTTAGTGGGGGTAGAGCCTACTTGCAAGTCTCTCCGACCTTCACAAAAAAAGTTATTCAAGAATATCTCCTCAGATTTGGGGGAATTTCGTCGGTCGACCTCTTCCGAAGGTCGTACAAGCTCGGGGATGGTACCAATCGATCCGCAGGACCCAAATTAGTCCAGATGCAACCACTTTCCAAGTCTCTCCGACCTTCACAAAAAAAGTTATTCAAGAATATCTCTTTCTCCTATGTGCTTTCATCCCTAACCCTAACCCTAACCCTTCCGAAAGTCGGAGAAGCTCAAGGATGGTACCGATCGATGCGCGCTACCCCATTTAGTGGGGGTAGAGCCTACTTGCAAGTCTCTCCGACCTTCACAAAAAAAGTTATTCAAGAATATCTCTTTCTCCTATGTGCTTTCATCCCTAACCCTAACCCTAACCCTTCCGAAAGTCGGAGAAGCTCAAGGATGGTACCGATCGATGCGCGCTACCCCATTTAGTGGGGGTAGAGCCTACTTGCAAGTCTCTCCGACCTTCACAAAAAAAGTTATTCAAGAATATCTCCTCAGATTTGGGGGAATTTCGTCGGTCGACCTCTTCCGAAGGTCGTACAAGCTCGGGGATGGTACCAATCGATCTGCAGGACCCAAAGTAGTCCAGATGCAACCACTTTCCAAGTCTCTCCGACCTTCACAAAAAAAGTTATTCAAGAATATCTCTTTCTGCTATGTGCTTTCATCCCTAACCCTAACCCTAACCCTTCCGAAAGTCGGAGAAGCTCAAGGATGGTACCGATCGATGTGCGCTACCCCATTTAGTGGGGGTAGAGCCTACTTGCAAGTCTCTCCGACCTTCACAAAAAAAGTTATTCAAGAATATCTCTTTCTCCTATGTGCTTTCATCCCTAACCCTAACCCTAACCCTTCCGAAAGTCGTAGAAGCTCAAGGATGGTACCGATCGATGCGCGCTACCCCATTTAGTGGGGGTAGAGCCTACTTGCAAGTCTCTCCGACCTTCACAAAAAAAGTTATTCAAGAATATCTCTTTCTCCTATGTGCTTTCATCCCTAACCCTAACCCTAACCCTTCCGAAAGTCGGAGAAGCTCAAGGATGGTACCGATCGATGCGCGCTACCCCATTTAGTGGGGGTAGAGCCTACTTGCAAGTCTCTCCGACCTTCACAAAAAAAGTTATTCAAGAATATCTCTTTCTCCTATGTGCTTTCATCCCTAACCCTAACCCTAACCCTTCCGAAAGTCGGAGAAGCTCAAGGATGGTACCGATCGATGCGCGCTACTCCATTTAGTGGGTGTAGAGCCTACTTGCAAGTCTCTCCGACCTTCACAAAAAAAGTTATTCAAGAATATCTCCTCAGATTTGGGGGAATTTCGTCGGTCGACCTCTTCCGAAGGTCGTACAAGCTCGGGGATGGTACCAATCGATCCGCAGGACCCAAATTAGTCCAGATGCAACCACTTTCCAAGTCTCTCCGACCTTCACAAAAAAAGTTATTCAAGAATATCTCTTTCTCCTATGTGCTTTCATCCCTAACCCTAACCCTAACCCTTCCGAAAGTCGGAGAAGCTCAAGGATGGTACCGATCGATGCGCGCTACCCCATTTAGTGGGGGTAGAGCCTACTTGCAAGTCTCTCCGACCTTCACAAAAAAAGTTATTCAAGAATATCTCTTTCTCCTATGTGCTTTCATCCCTAACCCTAACCCTAACCCTTCCGAAAGTCGGAGAAGCTCAAGGATGGTACCGATCGATGTGCGCTACCCCATTTAGTGGGGGTAGAGCCTACTTGCAAGTCTCTCCGACCTTCACAAAAAAAGTTATTCAAGAATATCTCCTCAGATTTGGGGGAATTTCGTCGGTCGACCTCTTCCGAAGGTCGTACAAGCTCGGGGATGGTACCAATCGATCTGCAGGACCCAAATTAGTCCAGATGCAACCACTTTCCAAGTCTCTCCGACCTTCACAAAAAAAGTTATTCAAGAATATCTCTTTCTCCTATGTGCTTTCATCCCTAACCCTAACCCTAACCCTTCCGAAAGTCGGAGAAGCTCAAAGATGGTACCGATCGATGTGCGCTACCCCATTTAGTGGGGGTAGAGCCTACTTGCAAGTCTCTCCGACCTTCACAAAAAAAGTTATTCAAGAATATCTCTTTCTCCTATGTGCTTTCATCCCTAACCCTAACCCTAACCCTTCCGAAAGTCGGAGAAGCTCAAGGATGGTACCGATCGATGCGCGCTACCCCATTTAGTGGGGGTAGAGCCTACTTGCAAGTCTCTCCGACGTTCACAAAAAAAGTTATTCAAGAATATCTCCTCAGATTTGGGGGAATTTCGTCGGTCGACCTCTTCCGAAGGTCGTACAAGCTCGGGGATGGTACCAATCGATCCGCAGGACCCAAATTAGTCCAGATGCAACCACTTTCCAAGTCTCTCCGACCTTCACAAAAAAAGTTATTCAAGAATATCTCTTTCTCCTATGTGCTTTCATCCCTAACCCTAACCCTAACCCTTCCGAAAGTCGGAGAAGCTCAAGGATGGTACCGATCGATGCGCGCTACCCCATTTAGTGGGGGTAGAGCCTACTTGCAAGTCTCTCCGACCTTCACAAAAAAAGTTATTCAAGAATATCTCTTTCTCCTATGTGCTTTCATCCCTAACCCTAACCCTAACCCTTCCGAAAGTCGTAGAAGCTCAAGGATGGTACCGATCGATGCGCGCTACCCCATTTAGTGGGGGTAGAGCCTACTTGCAAGTCTCTCCGACCTTCACAAAAAAAGTTATTCAAGAATATCTCTTTCTCCTATGTGCTTTCATCCCTAACCCTAACCCTAACCCTTCCGAAAGTCGGAGAAGCTCAAGGATGGTACCGATCGATGCGCGCTACCCCATTTAGTGGGGGTAGAGCCTACTTGCAAGTCTCTCCGACGTTCACAAAAAAAGTTATTCAAGAATATCTCTTTCTCCTATGTGCTTTCATCCCTAACCCTAACCCTAACCCTTCCGAAAGTCGGAGAAGCTCAAGGATGGTACCGATCGATGCGCGCTACTCCATTTAGTGGGTGTAGAGCCTACTTGCAAGTCTCTCCGACCTTCACAAAAAAAGTTATTCAAGAATATCTCCTCAGATTTGGGGGAATTTCGTCGGTCGACCTCTTCCGAAGGTCGTACAAGCTCGGGGATGGTACCAATCGATCCGCAGGACCCAAATTAGTCCAGATGCAACCACTTTCCAAGTCTCTCCGACCTTCACAAAAAAAGTTATTCAAGAATATCTCTTTCTCCTATGTGCTTTCATCCCTAACCCTAACCCTAACCCTTCCGAAAGTCGGAGAAGCTCAAAGATGGTACCGATCGATGCGCGCTACCCCATTTAGTGGGGGTAGAGCCTACTTGCAAGTCTCTCCGACCTTCACAAAAAAAGTTATTCAAGAATATCTCTTTCTCCTATGTGCTTTCATCCCTAACCCTAACCCTAACCCTTCCGAAAGTCGGAGAAGCTCAAGGATGGTACCGATCGATGCGCGCTACCCCATTTAGTGGGGGTAGAGCCTACTTGCAAGTCTCTCCGACCTTCACAAAAAAAGTTATTCAAGAATATCTCTTTCTCCTATGTGCTTTCATCCCTAACCCTAACCCTAACCCTTCCGAAAGTCGTAGAAGCTCAAGGATGGTACCGATCGATGCGCGCTACCCCATTTAGTGGGGGTAGAGCCTACTTGCAAGTCTCTCCGACCTTCACAAAAAAAGTTATTCAAGAATATCTCTTTCTCCTATGTGCTTTCATCCCTAACCCTAACCCTAACCCTTCCGAAAGTCGGAGAAGCTCAAGGATGGTACTGATCGATGCGCGCTACCCCATTTAGTGGGGGTAGAGCCTACTTGCAAGTCTCTCCGACCTTCACAAAAAAAGTTATTCAAGAATATCTCTTTCTCCTATGTGCTTTCATCCCTAACCCTAACCCTAACCCTTCCGAAAGTCGGAGAAGCTCAAGGATGGTACCGATCGATGCGCGCTACTCCATTTAGTGGGTGTAGAGCCTACTTGCAAGTCTCTCCGACCTTCACAAAAAAAGTTATTCAAGAATATCTCCTCAGATTTGGGGGAATTTCGTCGGTCAACCTCTTCCGAAGGTCGTACAAGCTCGGGGATGGTACCAATCGATCCGCAGGACCCAAATTAGTCCAGATGCAACCACTTTCCAAGTCTCTCCGACCTTCACAAAAAAAGTTATTCAAGAATATCTCTTTCTCCTATGTGCTTTCATCCCTAACCCTAACCCTAACCCTTCCGAAAGTCGGAGAAGCTCAAAGATGGTACCGATCGATGCGCGCTACCCCATTTATTGGGGGTAGAGCCTACTTGCAAGTCTCTCCGACCTTCACAAAAAAAGTTATTCAAGAATATCTCTTTCTCCTATGTGCTTTCATCCCTAACCCTAACCCTAACCCTTCCGAAAGTCGGAGAAGCTCAAGGATGGTACCGATCGATGCGCGCTACCCCATTTAGTGGGGGTAGAGCCTACTTGCAAGTCTCTCCGACCTTCACAAAAAAAGTTATTCAAGAATATCTCTTTCTCCTATGTGCTTTCATCCCTAACCCTAACCCTAACCCTTTCGAAAGTCGGAGAAGCTCAAGGATGGTACCGATCGATGCGCGCTACCCCATTTAGTGGGGGTAGAGCCTACTTGCAAGTCTCTCCGACCTTCACAAAAAAAGTTATTCAAGAATATCTCTTTCTCCTATGTGCTTTCATCCCTAACCCTAACCCTAACCCTTCCGAAAGTCGGAGAAGCTCAAGGATGGTACCGATCGATGCGCGCTACCCCATTTAGTGGGGGTAGAGCCTACTTGCAAGTCTCTCCGACCTTCACAAAAAAAGTTATTCAAGAATATCTCCTCAGATTTGGGGGAATTTCGTCGGTCGACCTCTTCCGAAGGTCGTACAAGCTCGGGGATGGTACCAATCGATCCGCAGGACCCAAATTAGTCCAGATGCAACCACTTTCCAAGTCTCTCCGACCTTCACAAAAAAAGTTATTCAAGAATATCTCTTTCTCCTATGTGCTTTCATCCCTAACCCTAACCCTAACCCTTCCGAAAGTCGGAGAAGCTCAAGGATGGTACCGATCGATGCGCGCTACCCCATTTAGTGGGGGTAGAGCCTACTTGCAAGTCTCTCCGACCTTCACAAAAAAAGTTATTCAAGAATATCTCTTTCTCCTATGTGCTTTCATCCCTAACCCTAACCCTAACCCTTCCAAAATTCGGAGAAGCTCAAGGATGGTACCGATCGATGCGCGCTACCCCATTTAGTGGGGGTAGAGCCTACTTGCAAGTCTCTCCGACCTTCACAAAAAAAGTTATTCAAGAATATCTCCTCAGATTTGGGGGAATTTCGTCGGTCGACCTCTTCCGAAGGTCGTACAAGCTCGGGGATGGTACCAATCGATCCGCAGAACCCAAATTAGTCCAGATGCAACCACTTTCCAAGTCTCTCCGACCTTCACAAAAAAAGTTATTCAAGAATATCTCTTTCTCCTATGTGCTTTCATCCCTAACCCTAACCCTAACCCTTCCGAAAGTCGGAGAAGCTCAAGGATGGTACCGATCGATGCGCGCTACCCCATTTAGTGGGGGTAGAGCCTACTTGCAAGTCTCTCCGACCTTCACAAAAAAAGTTATTCAAGAATATCTCTTTCTCCTATGTGCTTTCATCCCTAACCCTAACCCTAACCCTTCCGAAAGTCGGAGAAGCTCAAGGATGGTACCGATCGATGCGCGCTACCCCATTTAGTGGGGGTAGAGCCTACTTGCAAGTCTCTCCGACCTTCACAAAAAAAGTTATTCAAGAATATCTCCTCAGATTTGGGGGAATTTCGTCGGTCGACCTCTTTCGAAGGTCGTACAAGCTCGGGGATGGTACCAATCGATCCGCAGGACCCAAATTAGTCCAGATGCAACCACTTTCCAAGTCTCTCCGACCTTCACAAAAAAAGTTATTCAAGAATATCTCTTTCTCCTATGTGCTTTCATCCCTAACCCTAACCCTAACCCTTCCGAAAGTCGGAGAAGCTCAAGGATGGTACCGATCGATGCGCGCTACCCCATTTAGTGGGGGTAGAGCCTACTTGCAAGTCTCTCCGACCTTCACAAAAAAAGTTATTCAAGAATATCTCTTTCTCCTATGTGCTTTCATCCCTAACCCTAACCCTAACCCTTCCGAAAGTCGGAGAAGCTCAAGGATGGTACCGATCGATGTGCGCTACCCCATTTAGTGGGGGTAGAGCCTACTTGCAAGTCTCTCCGACCTTCACAAAAAAAGTTATTCAAGAATATCTCCTCAGATTTGGGGGAATTTCGTCGGTCGACCTCTTCCGAAGGTCGTACAAGCTCGGGGATGGTACCAATCGATCTGCAGGACCCAAATTAGTCCAGATGCAACCACTTTCCAAGTCTCTCCGACCTTCACAAAAAAAGTTATTCAAGAATATCTCTTTCTCCTATGTGCTTTCATCCCTAACCCTAACCCTAACCCTTCCGAAAGTCGGAGAAGCTCAAAGATGGTACCGATCGATGTGCGCTACCCCATTTAGTGGGGGTAGAGCCTACTTGCAAGTCTCTCCGACCTTCACAAAAAAAGTTATTCAAGAATATCTCTTTCTCCTATGTGCTTTCATCCCTAACCCTAACCCTAACCCTTCCGAAAGTCGGAGAAGCTCATGGATGGTACCGATCGATGCGCGCTACCCCATTTAGTGGGGGTAGAGCCTACTTGCAAGTCTCTCCGACCTTCACAAAAAAAGTTATTCAAGAATATCTCCTCAGATTTGGGGGAATTTCGTCGGTCGACCTCTTCCGAAGGTCGTACAAGCTCGGGGATGGTACCAATCGATCCGCAGGACCCAAATTAGTCCAGATGCAACCACTTTCCAAGTCTCTCCGACCTTCACAAAAAAAGTTATTCAAGAATATCTCTTTCTCCTATGTGCTTTCATCCCTAACCCTAACCCTAACCCTTCCGAAAGTCGGAGAAGCTCAAGGATGGTACCGATCGATGCGCGCTACCCCATTTAGTGGGGGTAGAGCCTACTTGCAAGTCTCTCCGACCTTCACAAAAAAAGTTATTCAAGAATATCTCTTTCTCCTATGTGCTTTCATCCCTAACCCTAACCCTAACCCTTCCGAAAGTCGTAGAAGCTCAAGGATGGTACCGATCGATGCGCGCTACCCCATTTAGTGGGGGTAGAGCCTACTTGCAAGTCTCTCCGACCTTCACAAAAAAAGTTATTCAAGAATATCTCTTTCTCCTATGTGCTTTCATCCCTAACCCTAACCCTAACCCTTCCGAAAGTCGGAGAAGCTCAAGGATGGTACCGATCGATGCGCGCTACCCCATTTAGTGGGGGTAGAGCCTACTTGCAAGTCTCTCCGACCTTCACAAAAAAAGTTATTCAAGAATATCTCTTTCTCCTATGTGCTTTCATCCCTAACCCTAACCCTAACCCTTCCGAAAGTCGGAGAAGCTCAAGGATGGTACCGATCGATGCGCGCTACCCCATTTAGTGGGTGTAGAGCCTACTTGCAAGTCTCTCCGACCTTCACAAAAAAAGTTATTCAAGAATATCTCCTCAGATTTGGGGGAATTTCGTCGGTCGACCTCTTCCGAAGGTCGTACAAGCTCGGGGATGGTACCAATCGATCCGCAGGACCCAAATTAGTCCAGATGCAACCACTTTCCAAGTCTCTCCGACCTTCACAAAAAAAGTTATTCAAGAATATCTCTTTCTCCTATGTGCTTTCATCCCTAACCCTAACCCAAACCCTTCCGAAAGTCGGAGAAGCTCAAGGATGGTACCGATCGATGCGCGCTACCCCATTTAGTGGGGGTAGAGCCTACTTGCAAGTCTCTCCGACCTTCACAAAAAAAGTTATTCAAGAATATCTCTTTCTCCTATGTGCTTTCATCCCTAACCCTAACCCTAACCCTTCCGAAAGTCGTAGAAGCTCAAGGATGGTACCGATCGATGCGCGCTACCCCATTTAGTGGGGGTAGAGCCTACTTGCAAGTCTCTCCGACCTTCACAAAAAAAGTTATTCAAGAATATCTCTTTCTCCTATGTGCTTTCATCCCTAACCCTAACCCTAACCCTTCCGAAAGTCGGAGAAGCTCAAGGATGGTACCGATCGATGCGCGCTACCCCATTTAGTGGGGGTAGAGCCTACTTGCAAGTCTCTCCGACCTTCACAAAAAAAGTTATTCAAGAATATCTCTTTCTCCTATGTGCTTTCATCCCTAACCCTAACCCTAACCCTTCCGAAAGTCGGAGAAGCTCAAGGATGGTACCGATCGATGCGCGCTACCCCATTTAGTGGGGGTAGAGCCTACTTGCAAGTCTCTCCGACCTTCACAAAAAAAGTTATTCAAGAATATCTCCTCAGATTTGGGGGAATTTCGTCGGTCGACCTCTTCCGAAGGTCGTACAAGCTCGGGGATGGTACCAATCGATCCGCAGGACCCAAATTAGTCCAGATGCAACCACTTTCCAAGTCTCTCCGACCTTCACAAAAAAAGTTATTCAAGAATATCTCTTTCTCCTATGTGCTTTCATCCCTAACCCTAACCCTAACCCTTCCGAAAGTCGGAGAAGCTCAAGGATGGTACCGATCGATGCGCGCTACCCCATTTAGTGGGGGTAGAGCCTACTTGCAAGTCTCTCCGACCTTCACAAAAAAAGTTATTCAAGAATATCTCTTTCTCCTATGTGCTTTCATCCCTAACCCTAACCCTAACCCTTCCGAAAGTCGGAGAAGCTCAAGGATGGTACCGATCGATGCGCGCTACCCCATTTAGTGGGGGTAGAGCCTACTTGCAAGTCTCTCCGACCTTCACAAAAAAAGTTATTCAAGAATATCTCCTCAGATTTGGGGGAATTTCGTCGGTCGACCTCTTCCGAAGGTCGTACAAGCTCGGGGATGGTACCAATCGATCCGCAGGACCCAAATTAGTCCAGATGCAACCACTTTCCAAGTCTCTCCGACCTTCACAAAAAAAGTTATTCAAGAATATCTCTTTCTCCTATGTGCTTTCATCCCTAACCCTAACCCTAACCCTTCCGAAAGTCGGAGAAGCTCAAGGATGGTACCGATCGATGCGCGCTACCCCATTTAGTGGGGGTAGAGCCTACTTGCAAGTCTCTCCGACCTTCACAAAAAAAGTTATTCAAGAATATCTCTTTCTCCTATGTGCTTTCATCCCTAACCCTAACCCTAACCCTTCCGAAAGTCGTAGAAGCTCAAGGATGGTACCGATCGATGCGCGCTACCCCATTTAGTGGGGGTAGAGCCTACTTGCAAGTCTCTCCGACCTTCACAAAAAAAGTTATTCAAGAATATCTCTTTCTCCTATGTGCTTTCATCCCTAACCCTAACCCTAACCCTTCCGAAAGTCGGAGAAGCTCAAAGATGGTACCGATCGATGCGCGCTACCCCATTTAGTGGGGGTAGAGCCTACTTGCAAGTCTCTCCGACCTTCACAAAAAAAGTTATTCAAGAATATCTCTTTCTCCTATGTGCTTTCATCCCTAACCCTAACCCTAACCCTTCCGAAAGTCGGAGAAGCTCAAGGATGGTACCGATCGATGCGCGCTACCCCATTTAGTGGGGGTAGAGCCTACTTGCAAGTCTCTCCGACCTTCACAAAAAAAGTTATTCAAGAATATCTCCTCAGATTTGGGGGAATTTCGTCGGTCGACCTCTTCCGAAGGTCGTACAAGCTCGGGGATGGTACCAATCGATCCGCAGGACCCAAATTAGTCCAGATGCAACCACTTTCCAAGTCTCTCCGACCTTCACAAAAAAAGTTATTCAAGAATATCTCTTTCTCCTATGTGCTTTCATCCCTAACCCTAACCCTAACCCTTCCGAAAGTCGGAGAAGCTCAAGGATGGTACCGATCGATGCGCGCTACCCCATTTAGTGGGGGTAGAGCCTACTTGCAAGTCTCTCCGACCTTCACAAAAAAAGTTATTCAAGAATATCTCTTTCTCCTATGTGCTTTCATCCCTAACCCTAACCCTAACCCTTCCGAAAGTCGGAGAAGCTCAAGGATGGTACCGATCGATGCGCGCTACCCCATTTAGTGGGGGTAGAGCCTACTTGCAAGTCTCTCCGACCTTCACAAAAAAAGTTATTCAAGAATATCTCTTTCTCCTATGTGCTTTCATCCCTAACCCTAACCCTAACCCTTCCGAAAGTCGGAGAAGCTCAAGGATGGTACCGATCGATGCGCGCTACCCCATTTAGTGGGGGTAGAGCCTACTTGCAAGTCTCTCCGACCTTCACAAAAAAAGTTATTCAAGAATATCTCTTTCTCCTATGTGCTTTCATCCCTAACCCTAACCCTAACCCTTCCGAAAGTCGGAGAAGCTCAAGGATGGTACCGATCGATGCGCGCTACCCCATTTAGTGGGGGTAGAGCCTACTTGCAAGTCTCTCCGACCTTCACAAAAAAAGTTATTCAAGAATATCTCCTCAGATTTGGGGGAATTTCGTCGGTCGACCTCTTCCGAAGGTCGTACAAGCTCGGGGATGGTACCAATCGATCCGCAGGACCCAAATTAGTCCAGATGCAACCACTTTCCAAGTCTCTCCGACCTTCACAAAAAAAGTTATTCAAGAATATCTCTTTCTCCTATGTGCTTTCATCCCTAACCCTAACCCTAACCCTTCCGAAAGTCGGAGAAGCTCAAGGATGGTACTGATCGATGCGCGCTACCCCATTTAGTGGGGGTAGAGCCTACTTGCAAGTCTCTCCGACCTTCACAAAAAAAGTTATTCAAGAATATCTCTTTCTCCTATGTGCTTTCATCCCTAACCCTAACCCTAACCCTTCCGAAAGTCGGAGAAGCTCAAGGATGGTACCGATCGATGCGCGCTACCCCATTTAGTGGGGGTAGAGCCTACTTGCAAGTCTCTCCGACCTTCACAAAAAAAGTTATTCAAGAATATCTCCTCAGATTTGGGGGAATTTCGTCGGTCGACCTCTTCCGAAGGTCGTACAAGCTCGGGGATGGTACCAATCGATCCGCAGGACCCAAATTAGTCCAGATGCAACCACTTTCCAAGTCTCTCCGACCTTCACAAAAAAAGTTATTCAAGAATATCTCTTTCTCCTATGTGCTTTCATCCCTAACCCTAACCCTAACCCTTCCGAAAGTCGGAGAAGCTCAAGGATGGTACCGATCGATGCGCGCTACCCCATTTAGTGGGGGTAGAGCCTACTTGCAAGTCTCTCCGACCTTCACAAAAAAAGTTATTCAAGAATATCTCTTTCTCCTATGTGCTTTCATCCCTAACCCTAACCCTTCCGAAAGTCGTAGAAGCTCAAGGATGGTACCGATCGATGCGCGCTACCCCATTTAGTGGGGGTAGAGCCTACTTGCAAGTCTCTCCGACCTTCACAAAAAAAGTTATTCAAGAATATCTCTTTCTCCTATGTGCTTTCATCCCTAACCCTAACCCTAACCCTTCCGAAAGTCGGAGAAGCTCAAGGATGGTACCGATCGATGCGCGCTACCCCATTTAGTGGGGGTAGAGCCTACTTGCAAGTCTCTCCGACCTTCACAAAAAAAGTTATTCAAGAATATCTCTTTCTCCTATGTGCTTTCATCCCTAACCCTAACCCTAACCCTTCCGAAAGTCGGAGAAGCTCAAGGATGGTACCGATCGATGCGCGCTACCCCATTTAGTGGGGGTAGAGCCTACTTGCAAGTCTCTCCGACCTTCACAAAAAAAGTTATTCAAGAATATCTCCTCAGATTTGGGGGAATTTCGTCGGTCGACCTCTTCCGAAGGTCGTACAAGCTCGGGGATGGTACCAATCGATCCGCAGGACCCAAATTAGTCCAGATGCAACCACTTTCCAAGTCTCTCCGACCTTCACAAAAAAAGTTATTCAAGAATATCTCTTTCTCCTATGTGCTTTCATCCCTAACCCTAACCCTAACCCTTCCGAAAGTCGGAGAAGCTCAAGGATGGTACCGATCGATGCGCGCTACCCCATTTAGTGGGGGTAGAGCCTACTTGCAAGTCTCTCCGACCTTCACAAAAAAAGTTATTCAAGAATATCTCTTTCTCCTATGTGCTTTCATCCCTAACCCTAACCCTAACCCTTCCGAAAGTCGGAGAAGCTCAAGGATGGTACCGATCGATGCGCGCTACCCCATTTAGTGGGGGTAGAGCCTACTTGCAAGTCTCTCCGACCTTCACAAAAAAAGTTATTCAAGAATATCTCTTTCTCCTATGTGCTTTCATCCCTAACCCTAACCCTAACCCTTCCGAAAGTCGGAGAAGCTCAAGGATGGTACCGATCGATGCGCGCTACCCCATTTAGTGGGGGTAGAGCCTACTTGCAAGTCTCTCCGACCTTCACAAAAAAAGTTATTCAAGAATAACTCTTTCTCCTATGTGCTTTCATCCCTAACCCTAACCCTAACCCTTACGAAAGTCGGAGAAGCTCAAGGATGGTACCGATCGATGCGCGCTACCCCATTTAGTGGGGGTAGAGCCTACTTGCAAGTCTCTCCGACCTTCACAAAAAAAGTTATTCAAGAATATCTCTTTCTCCTATGTGCTTTCATCCCTAACCCTAACCCTAACCCTTCCGAAAGTCGGAGAAGCTCAAGGATGGTACCGATCGATGTGCGCTACCCCATTTAGTGGGGGTAGAGCCTACTTGCAAGTCTCTCCGACCTTCACAAAAAAAGTTATTCAAGAATATCTCCTCAGATTTGGGGGAATTTCGTCGGTCGACCTCTTCCGAAGGTCGTACAAGCTCGGGGATGGTACCAATCGATCTGCAGGACCCAAATTAGTCCAGATGCAACCACTTTCCAAGTCTCTCCGACCTTCACAAAAAAAGTTATTCAAGAATATCTCTTTCTCCTATGTGCTTTCATCCCTAACCCTAACCCTAACCCTTCCGAAAGTCGGAGAAGCTCAAAGATGGTACCGATCGATGCGCGCTACCCCATTTAGTGGGGGTAGAGCCTACTTGCAAGTCTCTCCGACCTTCACAAAAAAAGTTATTCAAGAATATCTCTTTCTCCTATGTGCTTTCATCCCTAACCCTAACCCTAACCCTTCCGAAAGTCGGAGAAGCTCAAGGATGGTACCGATCGATGCGCGCTACCCCATTTAGTGGGGGTAGAGCCTACTTGCAAGTCTCTCCGACCTTCACAAAAAAAGTTATTCAAGAATATCTCCTCAGATTTGGGGGAATTTCGTCGGTCGACCTCTTCCGAAGGTCGTACAAGCTCGGGGATGGTACCAATCGATCCGCAGGACCCAAATTAGTCCAGATGCAACCACTTTCCAAGTCTCTCCGACCTTCACAAAAAAAGTTATTCAAGAATATCTCTTTCTCCTATGTGCTTTCATCCCTAACCCTAACCCTAACCCTTCCGAAAGTCGGAGAAGCTCAAGGATGGTACCGATCGATGCGCGCTACCCCATTTAGTGGGGGTAGAGCCTACTTGCAAGTCTCTCCGACCTTCACAAAAAAAGTTATTCAAGAATATCTCTTTCTCCTATGTGCTTTCATCCCTAACCCTAACCCTAACCCTTCCGAAAGTCGGAGAAGCTCAAGGATGGTACCGATCGATGCGCGCTACCCCATTTAGTGGGGGTAGAGCCTACTTGCAAGTCTCTCCGACCTTCACAAAAAAAGTTATTCAAGAATATCTCTTTCTCCTATGTGCTTTCATCCCTAACCCTAACCCTAACCCTTCCGAAAGTCGGAGAAGCTCAAGGATGGTACCGATCGATGCGCGCTACCCCATTTAGTGGGGGTAGAGCCTACTTGCAAGTCTCTCCGACCTTCACAAAAAAAGTTATTCAAGAATATCTCCTCAGATTTGGGGGAATTTCGTCGGTCGACCTCTTCCGAAGGTCGTACAAGCTCGGGGATGGTACCAATCGATCCGCAGGACCCAAATTAGTCCATATGCAACCACTTTCCAAGTCTCTCCGACCTTCACAAAAAAAGTTATTCAAGAATATCTCTTTCTCCTATGTTCTTTCATCCCTAACCCTAACCCTAACCCTTCCGAAAGTCGGAGAAGCTCAAGGATGGTACCGATCGATGTGCGCTACCCCATTTAGTGGGGGTAGAGCCTACTTGCAAGTCTCTCCGACCTTCACAAAAAAAGTTATTCAAGAATATCTCTTTCTCCTATGTGCTTTCATCCCTAACCCTAACCCTAACCCTTCCGAAAGTCGGAGAAGCTCAAGGATGGTACCGATCGATGCGCGCTACCCCATTTAGTGGGGGTAGAGCCTACTTGCAAGTCTCTCCGACCTTCACAAAAAAAGTTATTCAAGAATATCTCTTTCTCCTATGTGCTTTCATCCCTAACCCTAACCCTAACCCTTCCGAAAGTCGGAGAAGCTCAAGGATGGTACCGATCGATGCGCGCTACCCCATTTAGTGGGGGTAGAGCCTACTTGCAAGTCTCTCCGACCTTAACAAAAAAAGTTATTCAAGAAAATCTCTTTCTCCTATGTGCTTTCATCCCTAACCCTAACCCTAACCCTTCCGAAAGTCGGAGAAGCTCAAAGATGGTACCGATCGATGTGCGCTACCCCATTTAGTGGGGGTAGAGCCTACTTGCAAGTCTCTCCGACCTTCACAAAAAAAGTTATTCAAGAATATCTCTTTCTCCTATGTGCTTTCATCCCTAACCCTAACCCTAACCCTTCCGAAAGTCGGAGAAGCTCAAGGATGGTACCGATCGATGCGCGCTACCCCATTTAGTGGGGGTAGAGCCTACTTGCAAGTCTATCCGACCTTCACAAAAAAAGTTATTCAAGAATATCTCCTCAGATTTGGGGGAATTTCGTCGGTCGACCTCTTCCGAAGGTCGTACAAGCTCGGGGATGGTACCAATCGATCCGCAGGACCCAAATTAGTCCAGATGCAACCACTTTCCAAGTCTCTCCGACCTTCACAAAAAAAGTTATTCAAGAATATCTCTTTCTCCTATGTGCTTTCATCCCTAACCCTAACCCTAACCCTTCCGAAAGTCGGAGAAGCTCAAGGATGGTACCGATCGATGCGCGCTACCCCATTTAGTGGGGGTAGAGCCTACTTGCAAGTCTCTCCAACCTTCACAAAAAAAGTTATTCAAGAATATCTCTTTCTCCTATGTGCTTTCATCCCTAACCCTAACCCTAACCCTTCCGAAAGTCGTAGAAGCTCAAGGATGGTACCGATCGATGCGCGCTACCCCATTTAGTGGGGGTAGAGCCTACTTGCAAGTCTCTCCGACCTTCACAAAAAAAGTTATTCAAGAATATCTCTTTCTCCTATGTGCTTTCATCCCTAACCCTAACCCTAACCCTTCCGAAAGTCGGAGAAGCTCAAGGATGGTACCGATCGATGCGCGCTACCCCATTTAGTGGGGGTAGAGCCTACTTGCAAGTCTCTCCGACCTTCACAAAAAAAGTTATTCAAGAATATCTCTTTCTCCTATGTGCTTTCATCCCTAACCCTAACCCTAACCCTTCCGAAAGTCGGAGAAGCTCAAGGATGGTACCGATCGATGCGCGCTACCCCATTTAGTGGGGGTAGAGCCTACTTGCAAGTCTCTCCGACCTTCACAAAAAAAGTTATTCAAGAATATCTCCTCAGATTTGGGGGAATTTCGTCGGTCGACCTCTTCCGAACGTCGTACAAGCTCGGGGATGGTACCAATCGATCTGCAGGACCCAAATTAGTCCAGATGCAACCACTTTCCAAGTCTCTCCGACCTTCACAAAAAAAGTTATTCAAGAATATCTCTTTCTCCTATGTGCTTTCATCCCTAACCCTAACCCTAACCCTTCCGAAAGTCGGAGAAGCTCAAGGATGGTACCGATCGATGCGCGCTACCCCATTTAGTGGGGGTAGAGCCTACTTGCAAGTCTCTCCGACCTTCACAAAAAAAGTTATTCAAGAATATCTCCTCAGATTTGGGGGAATTTCGTCGGTCGACCTCTTCCGAAGGTCGTACAAGCTCGGGGATGGTACCAATCGATCCGCAGGACCCAAATTAGTCCAGATGCAACCACTTTCCAAGTCTCTCCGACCTTCACAAAAAAAGTTATTCAAGAATATCTCTTTCTCCTATGTGCTTTCATCCCTAACCCTAACCCTAACCCTTCCGAAAGTCGGAGAAGCTCAAGGATGGTACCGATCGATGCGCGCTACCCCATTTAGTGGGGGTAGAGCCTACTTGCAAGTCTCTCCGACCTTCACAAAAAAAGTTATTCAAGAATATCTCTTTCTCCTATGTGCTTTCATCCCTAACCCTAACCCTAACCCTTCCGAAAGTCGTAGAAGCTCAAGGATGGTACCGATCGATGCGCGCTACCCCATTTAGTGGGGGTAGAGCCTACTTGCAAGTCTCTCCGACCTTCACAAAAAAAGTTATTCAAGAATATCTCTTTCTCCTATGTGCTTTCATCCCTAACCCTAACCCTAACCCTTCCGAAAGTCGGAGAAGCTCAAGGATGGTACCGATCGATGCGCGCTACCCCATTTAGTGGGGGTAGAGCCTACTTGCAAGTCTCTCCGACCTTCACAAAAAAAGTTATTCAAGAATATCTCTTTCTCCTATGTGCTTTCATCCCTAACCCTAACCCTAACCCTTCCGAAAGTCGGAGAAGCTCAAGGATGGTACCGATCGATGCGCGCTACCCCATTTAGTGGGGGTAGAGCCTACTTGCAAGTCTCTCCGACCTTCACAAAAAAAGTTATTCAAGAATATCTCCTCAGATTTGGGGGAATTTCGTCGGTCGACCTCTTCCGAAGGTCGTACAAGCTCGGGGATGGTACCAATCGATCCGCAGGACCCAAATTAGTCCAGATGCAACCACTTTCCAAGTCTCTCCGACCTTCACAAAAAAAGTTATTCAAGAATATCTCTTTCTCCTATGTGCTTTCATCCCTAACCCTAACCCTAACCCTTCCGAAAGTCGGAGAAGCTCAAGGATGGTACCGATCGATGCGCGCTACCCCATTTAGTGGGGGTAGAGCCTACTTGCAAGTCTCTCCGACCTTCACAAAAAAAGTTATTCAAGAATATCTCTTTCTCCTATGTGCTTTCATCCCTAACCCTAACCCTAACCCTTCCGAAAGTCGGAGAAGCTCAAGGATGGTACCGATCGATGCGCGCTACCCCATTTAGTGGGGGTAGAGCCTACTTGCAAGTCTCTCCGACCTTCACAAAAAAAGTTATTCAAGAATATCTCTTTCTTCTATGTGCTTTCATCCCTAACCCTAACCCTAACCCTTCCGAAAGTCGGAGAAGCTCAAGGATGGTACCGATCGATGTGCGCTACCCCATTTAGTGGGGGTAGAGCCTACTTGCAAGTCTCTCCGACCTTCACAAAAAAAGTTATTCAAGAATATCTCTTTCTCCTATGTGCTTTCATCCCTAACCCTAACCCTAACCCTTCCGAAAGTCGGAGAAGCTCAAGGATGGTACCGATCGATGCGCGCTACCCCATTTAGTGGGGGTAGAGCCTACTTGCAAGTCTCTCCGACCTTCACAAAAAAAGTTATTCAAGAATATCTCTTTCTCCTATGTGCTTTCATCCCTAACCCTAACCCTAACCCTTCCGAAAGTCGGAGAAGCTCAAGGATGGTACCGATCGATGTGCGCTACCCCATTTAGTGGGGGTAGAGCCTACTTGCAAGTCTCTCCGACCTTCACAAAAAAAGTTATTCAAGAATATCTCCTCAGATTTGGGGGAATTTCGTCGGTCGACCTCTTCCGAAGGTCGTACAAGCTCGGGGATGGTACCAATCGATCTGCAGGACCCAAATTAGTCCAGATGCAACCACTTTCCAAGTCTCTCCGACCTTCACAAAAAAAGTTATTCAAGAATATCTCTTTCTCCTATGTGCTTTCATCCCTAACCCTAACCCTAACCCTTCCGAAAGTCGGAGAAGCTCAAAGATGGTACCGATCGATGCGCGCTACCCCATTTAGTGGGGGTAGAGCCTACTTGCAAGTCTCTCCGACCTTCACAAAAAAAGTTATTCAAGAATATCTCTTTCTCCTATGTGCTTTCATCCCTAACCCTAACCCTAACCCTTCCGAAAGTCGGAGAAGCTCAAGGATGGTACCGATCGATGCGCGCTACCCCATTTAGTGGGGGTAGAGCCTACTTGCAAGTCTCTCCGACCTTCACAAAAAAAGTTATTCAAGAATATCTCCTCAGATTTGGGGGAATTTCGTCGGTCGACCTCTTCCGAAGGTCGTACAAGCTCGGGGATGGTACCAATCGATCCGCAGGACCCAAATTAGTCCAGATGCAACCACTTTCCAAGTCTCTCCGACCTTCACAAAAAAAGTTATTCAAGAATATCTCTTTCTCCTATGTGCTTTCATCCCTAACCCTAACCCTAACCCTTCCGAAAGTCGGAGAAGCTCAAGGATGGTACCGATCGATGCGCGCTACCCCATTTAGTGGGGGTAGAGCCTACTTGCAAGTCTCTCCGACCTTCACAAAAAAAGTTATTCAAGAATATCTCTTTCTCCTATGTGCTTTCATCCCTAACCCTAACCCTAACCCTTCCGAAAGTCGTAGAAGCTCAAGGATGGTACCGATCGATGCGCGCTACCCCATTTAGTGGGGGTAGAGCCTACTTGCAAGTCTCTCCGACCTTCACAAAAAAAGTTATTCAAGAATATCTCTTTCTCCTATGTGCTTTCATCCCTAACCCTAACCCTTCCGAAAGTCGGAGAAGCTCAAGGATGGTACCGATCGATGCGCGCTACCCCATTTAGTGGGGGTAGAGCCTACTTGCAAGTCTCTCCGACCTTCACAAAAAAAGTTATTCAAGAATATCTCCTCAGATTTGGGGGAATTTCGTCGGTCGACCTCTTCCGAAGGTCGTACAAGCTCGGGGATGGTACCAATCGATCCGCAGGACCCAAATTAGTCCAGATGCAACCACTTTCCAAGTCTCTCCGACCTTCACAAAAAAAGTTATTCAAGAATATCTCTTTCTCCTATGTGCTTTCATCCCTAACCCTAACCCTAACCCTTCCGAAAGTCGGAGAAGCTCAAGGATGGTACCGATCGATGTGCGCTACCCCATTTAGTGGGGGTAGAGCCTACTTGCAAGTCTCTCCGACCTTCACAAAAAAAGTTATTCAAGAATATCTCTTTCTCCTATGTGCTTTCATCCCTAACCCTAACCCTAACCCTTCCGAAAGTCGGAGAAGCTCAAGGATGGTACCGATCGATGCGCGCTACCCCATTTAGTGGGGGTAGAGCCTACTTGCAAGTCTCTCCGACCTTCACAAAAAAAGTTATTCAAGAATATCTCTTTCTCCTATGTGCTTTCATCCCTAACCCTAACCCTAACCCTTCCGAAAGTAGGAGAAGCTCAAGGATGGTACCGATCGATGCGTGCTACCCCATTTAGTGGGGGTAGAGCCTACTTGCAAGTCTCTCCGACCTTCACAAAAAAAGTTATTCAAGAATATCTCTTTCTCCTATGTGCTTTCATCCCTAACCCTAACCCTAACCCTTCCGAAAGTCGGAGAAGCTCAAGGATGGTACCGATAGATGCGCGCTACCCCATTTAGTGGGGGTAGAGCCTACTTGCAAGTCTCTCCGACCTTCACAAAAAAAGTTATTCAAGAATATCTCTTTCTCCTATGTGCTTTCATCCCTAACCCTAACCCTTCCGAAAGTCGGAGAAGCTCAAGGATGGTACCGATCGATGCGCGCTACCCCATTTAGTGGGGGTAGAGCCTACTTGCAAGTCTCTCCGACCTTCACAAAAAAAGTTATTCAAGAATATCTCTTTCTCCTATGTGCTTTCATCCCTAACCCTAACCCTAACCCTTCCGAAAGTCGGAGAAGCTCAAGGATGGTACCGATCGATGTGCGTTACCCCATTTAGTGGGGGTAGAGCCTACTTGCAAGTCTCTCCGACCTTCACAAAAAAAGTTATTCAAGAATATCTCCTCAGATTTGGGGGAATTTCGTCGGTCGACCTCTTCCGAAGGTCGTACAAGCTCGGGGATGGTACCAATCGATCCGCAGGACCCAAATTAGTCCAGATGCAACCACTTTCCAAGTCTCTCCGACCTTCACAAAAAAAGTTATTCAAGAATATCTCTTTCTCCTATGTGCTTTCATCCCTAACCCTAACCCTAACCCTTCCGAAAGTCGGAGAAGCTCAAGGATGGTACCGATCGATGCGCGCTACCCCATTTAGTGGGGGTAGAGCCTACTTGCAAGTCTCTCCGACCTTCACAAAAAAAGTTATTCAAGAATATCTCTTTCTCCTATGTGCTTTCATCCCTAACCCTAACCCTAACCCTTCCGAAAGTCGGAGAAGCTCAAGGATGGTACCGATCGATGCGCGCTACCCCATTTAGTGGGGGTAGAGCCTACTTGCAAGTCTCTCCGACCTTCACAAAAAAAGTTATTCAAGAATATCTCTTTCTTCTATGTGCTTTCATCCCTAACCCTAACCCTAACCCTTCCGAAAGTCGGAGAAGCTCAAGGATGGTACCGATCGATGTGCGCTACCCCATTTAGTGGGGGTAGAGCCTACTTGCAAGTCTCTCCGACCTTCACAAAAAAAGTTATTCAAGAATATCTCTTTCTCCTATGTGCTTTCATCCCTAACCCTAACCCTAACCCTTCCGAAAGTCGGAGAAGCTCAAGGATGGTACCGATCGATGCGCGCTACCCCATTTAGTGGGGGTAGAGCCTACTTGCAAGTCTCTCCGACCTTCACAAAAAAAGTTATTCAAGAATATCTCTTTCTCCTATGTGCTTTCATCCCTAACCCTAACCCTAACCCTTCCGAAAGTCGGAGAAGCTCAAGGATGGTACCGATCGATGTGCGCTACCCCATTTAGTGGGGGTAGAGCCTACTTGCAAGTCTCTCCGACCTTCACAAAAAAAGTTATTCAAGAATATCTCCTCAGATTTGGGGGAATTTCGTCGGTCGACCTCTTCCGAAGGTCGTACAAGCTCGGGGATGGTACCAATCGATCTGCAGGACCCAAATTAGTCCAGATGCAACCACTTTCCAAGTCTCTCCGACCTTCACAAAAAAAGTTATTCAAGAATATCTCTTTCTCCTATGTGCTTTCATCCCTAACCCTAACCCTAACCCTTCCGAAAGTCGGAGAAGCTCAAAGATGGTACCGATCGATGCGCGCTACCCCATTTAGTGGGGGTAGAGCCTACTTGCAAGTCTCTCCGACCTTCACAAAAAAAGTTATTCAAGAATATCTCTTTCTCCTATGTGCTTTCATCCCTAACCCTAACCCTAACCCTTCCGAAAGTCGGAGAAGCTCAAGGATGGTACCGATCGATGCGCGCTACCCCATTTAGTGGGGGTAGAGCCTACTTGCAAGTCTCTCCGACCTTCACAAAAAAAGTTATTCAAGAATATCTCCTCAGATTTGGGGGAATTTCGTCGGTCGACCTCTTCCGAAGGTCGTACAAGCTCGGGGATGGTACCAATCGATCCGCAGGACCCAAATTAGTCCAGATGCAACCACTTTCCAAGTCTCTCCGACCTTCACAAAAAAAGTTATTCAAGAATATCTCTTTCTCCTATGTGCTTTCATCCCTAACCCTAACCCTAACCCTTCCGAAAGTCGGAGAAGCTCAAGGATGGTACCGATCGATGCGCGCTACCCCATTTAGTGGGGGTAGAGCCTACTTGCAAGTCTCTCCGACCTTCACAAAAAAAGTTATTCAAGAATATCTCTTTCTCCTATGTGCTTTCATCCCTAACCCTAACCCTAACCCTTCCGAAAGTCGTAGAAGCTCAAGGATGGTACCGATCGATGCGCGCTACCCCATTTAGTGGGGGTAGAGCCTACTTGCAAGTCTCTCCGACCTTCACAAAAAAAGTTATTCAAGAATATCTCTTTCTCCTATGTGCTTTCATCCCTAACCCTAACCCTTCCGAAAGTCGGAGAAGCTCAAGGATGGTACCGATCGATGCGCGCTACCCCATTTAGTGGGGGTAGAGCCTACTTGCAAGTCTCTCCGACCTTCACAAAAAAAGTTATTCAAGAATATCTCCTCAGATTTGGGGGAATTTCGTCGGTCGACCTCTTCCGAAGGTCGTACAAGCTCGGGGATGGTACCAATCGATCCGCAGGACCCAAATTAGTCCAGATGCAACCACTTTCCAAGTCTCTCCGACCTTCACAAAAAAAGTTATTCAAGAATATCTCTTTCTCCTATGTGCTTTCATCCCTAACCCTAACCCTAACCCTTCCGAAAGTCGGAGAAGCTCAAGGATGGTACCGATCGATGTGCGCTACCCCATTTAGTGGGGGTAGAGCCTACTTGCAAGTCTCTCCGACCTTCACAAAAAAAGTTATTCAAGAATATCTCTTTCTCCTATGTGCTTTCATCCCTAACCCTAACCCTAACCCTTCCGAAAGTCGGAGAAGCTCAAGGATGGTACCGATCGATGCGCGCTACCCCATTTAGTGGGGGTAGAGCCTACTTGCAAGTCTCTCCGACCTTCACAAAAAAAGTTATTCAAGAATATCTCTTTCTCCTATGTGCTTTCATCCCTAACCCTAACCCTAACCCTTCCGAAAGTCGTAGAAGCTCAAGGATGGTACCGATCGATGCGCGCTACCCCATTTAGTGGGGGTAGAGCCTACTTGCAAGTCTCTCCGACCTTCACAAAAAAAGTTATTCAAGAATATCTCTTTCTCCTATGTGCTTTCATCCCTAACCCTAACCCTTCCGAAAGTCGGAGAAGCTCAAGGATGGTACCGATCGATGCGCGCTACCCCATTTAGTGGGGGTAGAGCCTACTTGCAAGTCTCTCCGACCTTCACAAAAAAAGTTATTCAAGAATATCTCCTCAGATTTGGGGGAATTTCGTCGGTCGACCTCTTCCGAAGGTCGTACAAGCTCGGGGATGGTACCAATCGATCCGCAGGACCCAAATTAGTCCAGATGCAACCACTTTCCAAGTCTCTCCGACCTTCACAAAAAAAGTTATTCAAGAATATCTCTTTCTCCTATGTGCTTTCATCCCTAACCCTAACCCTAACCCTTCCGAAAGTCGGAGAAGCTCAAGGATGGTACCGATCGATGTGCGCTACCCCATTTAGTGGGGGTAGAGCCTACTTGCAAGTCTCTCCGACCTTCACAAAAAAAGTTATTCAAGAATATCTCTTTCTCCTATGTGCTTTCATCCCTAACCCTAACCCTAACCCTTCCGAAAGTCGGAGAAGCTCAAGGATGGTACCGATCGATGCGCGCTACCCCATTTAGTGGGGGTAGAGCCTACTTGCAAGTCTCTCCGACCTTCACAAAAAAAGTTATTCAAGAATATCTCTTTCTCCTATGTGCTTTCATCCCTAACCCTAACCCTAACCCTTCCGAAAGTAGGAGAAGCTCAAGGATGGTACCGATCGATGCGTGCTACCCCATTTAGTGGGGGTAGAGCCTACTTGCAAGTCTCTCCGACCTTCACAAAAAAAGTTATTCAAGAATATCTCTTTCTCCTATGTGCTTTCATCCCTAACCCTAACCCTAACCCTTCCGAAAGTCGGAGAAGCTCAAGGATGGTACCGATCGATGCGCGCTACCCCATTTAGTGGGGGTAGAGCCTACTTGCAAGTCTCTCCGACCTTCACAAAAAAAGTTATTCAAGAATATCTCTTTCTCCTATGTGCTTTCATCCCTAACCCTAACCCTTCCGAAAGTCGGAGAAGCTCAAGGATGGTACCGATCGATGCGCGCTACCCCATTTAGTGGGGGTAGAGCCTACTTGCAAGTCTCTCCGACCTTCACAAAAAAAGTTATTCAAGAATATCTCTTTCTCCTATGTGCTTTCATCCCTAACCCTAACCCTAACCCTTCCGAAAGTCGGAGAAGCTCAAGGATGGTACCGATCGATGTGCGTTACCCCATTTAGTGGGGGTAGAGCCTACTTGCAAGTCTCTCCGACCTTCACAAAAAAAGTTATTCAAGAATATCTCCTCAGATTTGGGGGAATTTCGTCGGTCGACCTCTTCCGAAGGTCGTACAAGCTCGGGGATGGTACCAATCGATCCGCAGGACCCAAATTAGTCCAGATGCAACCACTTTCCAAGTCTCTCCGACCTTCACAAAAAAAGTTATTCAAGAATATCTCTTTCTCCTATGTGCTTTCATCCCTAACCCTAACCCTAACCCTTCCGAAAGTCGGAGAAGCTCAAAGATGGTACCGATCGATGCGCGCTACCCCATTTAGTGGGGGTAGAGCCTACTTGCAAGTCTCTCCGACCTTCACAAAAAAAGTTATTCAAGAATATCTCTTTCTCCTATGTGCTTTCATCCCTAACCCTAACCCTAACCCTTCCGAAAGTCGGAGAAGCTCAAGGATGGTACCGATCGATGCGCGCTACCCCATTTAGTGGGGGTAGAGCCTACTTGCAAGTCTCTCCGACCTTCACAAAAAAAGTTATTCAAGAATATCTCCTCAGATTTGGGGGAATTTCGTCGGTCGACCTCTTCCGAAGGTCGTACAAGCTCGGGGATGGTACCAATCGATCCGCAGGACCCAAATTAGTCCAGATGCAACCACTTTCCAAGTCTCTCCGACCTTCACAAAAAAAGTTATTCAAGAATATCTCTTTCTCCTATGTGCTTTCATCCCTAACCCTAACCCTAACCCTTCCGAAAGTCGGAGAAGCTCAAGGATGGTACCGATCGATGCGCGCTACCCCATTTAGTGGGGGTAGAGCCTACTTGCAAGTCTCTCCGACCTTCACAAAAAAAGTTATTCAAGAATATCTCTTTCTCCTATGTGCTTTCATCCCTAACCCTAACCCTAACCCTTCCGAAAGTCGTAGAAGCTCGAAGATGGTACCGATCGATGCGCGCTACCCCATTTAGTGGGGGTAGAGCCTACTTGCAAGTCTCTCCGACCTTCACAAAAAAAGTTATTCAAGAATATCTCTTTCTCCTATGTGCTTTCATCCCTAACCCTAACCCTAACCCTTCCGAAAGTCGGAGAAGCTCAAGGATGGTACCGATCGATGCGCGCTACCCCATTTAGTGGGGGTAGAGCCTACTTGCAAGTCTCTCCGACCTTCACAAAAAAAGTTATTCAAGAATATCTCCTCAGATTTGGGGGAATTTCGTCGGTCGACCTCTTCTGAAGGTCGTACAAGCTCGGGGATGGTACCAATCGATCCGCAGGACCCAAATTAGTCCAGATGCAACCACTTTCCAAGTCTCTCCGACCTTCACAAAAAAAGTTATTCAAGAATATCTCTTTCTCCTATGTGCTTTCATCCCTAACCCTAACCCTAACCCTTCCGAAAGTCGGAGAAGCTCAAGGATGGTACCGATCGATGCGCGCTACCCCATTTAGTGGGGGTAGAGCCTACTTGCAAGTCTCTCCGACCTTCACAAAAAAAGTTATTCAAGAATATCTCCTCAGATTTGGGGGAATTTCGTCGGTCGACCTCTTCCGAAGGTCGTACAAGCTCGGGGATGGTACCAATCGATCCGCAGGACCCAAATTAGTCCAGATGCAACCACTTTCCAAGTCTCTCCGACCTTCACAAAAAAAGTTATTCAAGAATATCTCTTTCTCCTATGTGCTTTCATCCCTAACCCTAACCCTAACCCTTCCGAAAGTCGGAGAAGCTCAAAGATTGTACCGATCGATGCGCGTTACCCCATTTAGTGGGGGTAGAGCCTACTTGCAAGTCTCTCCGACCTTCACAAAAAAAGTTATTCAAGAATATCTCTTTCTCCTATGTGCTTTCATCCCTAACCCTAACCCTAACCCTTCCGAAAGTCGGAGAAGCTCAAGGATGGTACCGATCGATGCGCGCTACCCCATTTAGTGGGGGTAGAGCCTACTTGCAAGTCTCTCCGACCTTCACAAAAAAAGTTATTCAAGAATATCTCTTTCTCCTATGTGCTTTCATCCCTAACCCTAACCCTTATGAAAGTCGGAGAAGCTCAAGAATGGTACCGATCGATGCGCGCTACGCCATTTAGTGGGGGTAGAGCCTACTTGCAAGTCTCTCCGACCTTCACAAAAAAAGTTATTCAAGAATATCTCTTTCTCCTATGTGCTTTCATCCCTAACCCTAACCCTAACCCTTCCGAAAGTCGGAGAAGCTCAAGGATGGTACCGATCGATGCGCGCTACCCCATTTAGTGGGGGTAGAGCCTACTTGCAAGTCTCTCCGACCTTCACAAAAAAAGTTATTCAAGAATATCTCCTCAGATTTGGGGGAATTTCGTCGGTCGACCTCTTCCGAAGGTCGTACAAGCTCGGGGATGGTACCAATCGATCCGCAGGACCCAAATTAGTCCAGATGCAACCACTTTCCAAGTCTCTCCGACCTTCACAAAAAAAGTTATTCAAGAATATCTCTTTCTCCTATGTGCTTTCATCCCTAACCCTAACCCTAACCCTTCCGAAAGTCGGAGAAGCTCAAGGATGGTACCGATCGATGCGCGCTACCCCATTTAGTGGGGGTAGAGCCTACTTGCAAGTCTCTCCGACCTTCACAAAAAAAGTTATTCAAGAATATCTCCTCAGATTTGGGGGAATTTCGTCGGTCGACCTCTTACGAAGGTCGTTCAAGCTCGGGGATGGTACCAATCGATCCGCAGGACCCAAATTAGTCCAGATGCAACCACTTTCCAAGTCTCTCCGACCTTCACAAAAAAAGTTATTCAAGAATATCTCTTTCTCCTATGTGCTTTCATCCCTAACCCTAACCCTAACCCTTCCGAAAGTCGGAGAAGCTCAAGGATGGTACCGATCGATGCGCGCTACCCCATTTAGTGGGGGTAGAGCCTACTTGCAAGTCTCTCCGACCTTCACAAAAAAAGTTATTCAAGAATATCTCTTTCTCCTATGTGCTTTCATCCCTAACCCTAACCCTAACCCTTCCGAAAGTCGGAGAAGCTCAAGGATGGTACCGATCGATGCGCGCTACCCCATTTAGTGGGGGTAGAGCCTACTTGCAAGTCTCTCCGACCTTCACAAAAAAAGTTATTCAAGAATATCTCCTCAGATTTGGGGGAATTTCGTCGGTCGACCTCTTCTGAAGGTCGTACAAGCTCGGGGATGGTACCAATCGATCCGCAGGACCCAAATTAGTCCAGATGCAACCACTTTCCAAGTCTCTCCGACCTTCACAAAAAAAGTTATTCAAGAATATCTCTTTCTCCTATGTGCTTTCATCCCTAACCCTAACCCTAACCCTTCCGAAAGTCGGAGAAGCTCAAGGATGGTACCGATCGATGCGCGCTACCCCATTTAGTGGGGGTAGAGCCTACTTGCAAGTCTCTCCGACCTTCACAAAAAAAGTTATTCAAGAATATCTCCTCAGATTTGGGGGAATTTCGTCGGTCGACCTCTTCCGAAGGTCGTACAAGCTCGGGGATGGTACCAATCGATCCGCAGGACCCAAATTAGTCCAGATGCAACCACTTTCCAAGTCTCTCCGACCTTCACAAAAAAAGTTATTCAAGAATATCTCTTTCTCCTATGTGCTTTCATCCCTAACCCTAACCCTAACCCTTCCGAAAGTCGGAGAAGCTCAAAGATTGTACCGATCGATGCGCGTTACCCCATTTAGTGGGGGTAGAGCCTACTTGCAAGTCTCTCCGACCTTCACAAAAAAAGTTATTCAAGAATATCTCTTTCTCCTATGTGCTTTCATCCCTAACCCTAACCCTAACCCTTCCGAAAGTCGGAGAAGCTCAAGGATGGTACCGATCGATGCGCGCTACCCCATTTAGTGGGGGTAGAGCCTACTTGCAAGTCTCTCCGACCTTCACAAAAAAAGTTATTCAAGAATATCTCCTCAGATTTGGGGGAATTTCGTCGGTCGACCTCTTCCGAAGGTCGTACAAGCTCGGGGATGGTACCAATCGATCCGCAGGACCCAAATTAGTCCAGATGCAACCACTTTCCAAGTCTCTCCGACCTTCACAAAAAAAGTTATTCAAGAATATCTCTTTCTCCTATGTGCTTTCATCCCTAACCCTAACCCTTATGAAAGTCGGAGAAGCTCAAGAATGGTACCGATCGATGCGCGCTACGCCATTTAGTGGGGGTAGAGCCTACTTGCAAGTCTCTCCGACCTTCACAAAAAAAGTTATTCAAGAATATCTCTTTCTCCTATGTGCTTTCATCCCTAACCCTAACCCTAACCCTTCCGAAAGTCGGAGAAGCTCAAGGATGGTACCGATCGATGCGCGCTACCCCATTTAGTGGGGGTAGAGCCTACTTGCAAGTCTCTCCGACCTTCACAAAAAAAGTTATTCAAGAATATCTCCTCAGATTTGGGGGAATTTCGTCGGTCAACCTCTTCCGAAGGTCGTACAAGCTCGGGGATGGTACCAATCGATCCGCAGGACCCAAATTAGTCCAGATGCAACCACTTTCCAAGTCTCTCCGACCTTCACAAAAAAAGTTATTCAAGAATATCTCTTTCTCCTATGTGCTTTCATCCCTAACCCTAACCCTAACCCTTCCGAAAGTCGGAGAAGCTCAAGGATGGTACCGATCGATGCGCGCTACCCCATTTAGTGGGGGTAGAGCCTACTTGCAAGTCTCTCCGACCTTCACAAAAAAAGTTATTCAAGAATATCTCCTCAGATTTGGGGGAATTTCGTCGGTCGACCTCTTACGAAGGTCGTTCAAGCTCGGGGATGGTACCAATCGATCCGCAGGACCCAAATTAGTCCAGATGCAACCACTTTCCAAGTCTCTCCGACCTTCACAAAAAAAGTTATTCAAGAATATCTCTTTCTCCTATGTGCTTTCATCCCTAACCCTAACCCTAACCCTTCCGAAAGTCGGAGAAGCTCAAGGATGGTACCGATCGATGCGCGCTACCCCATTTAGTGGGGGTAGAGCCTACTTGCAAGTCTCTTTGACCTTCACAAAAAAAGTTATTCAAGAATATCTCTTTCTCCTATGTGCTTTCATCCCTAACCCTAACCCTAACCCTTCCGAAAGTCGGAGAAGCTCAAGGATGGTACCGATCGATGCGCGCTACCCCATTTAGTGGGGGTAGAGCCTACTTGCAAGTCTCTCCAACCTTCACAAAAAAAGTTATTCAAGAATATCTCCTCAGATTTGGGGGAATTTCGTCGGTCGACCTCTTCCGAAGGTCGTACAAGCTCGGGGATGGTACCAATCGATCCGCAGGACCCAAATTAGTCCAGATGCAACCACTTTCCAAGTCTCTCCGACCTTCACAAAAAAAGTTATTCAAGAATATCTCTTTCTCCTATGTGCTTTCATCCCTAACCCTAACCCTTATGAAAGTCGGAGAAGCTCAAGAATGGTACCGATCGATGCGCGCTACGCCATTTAGTGGGGGTAGAGCCTACTTGCAAGTCTCTCCGACCTTCACAAAAAAAGTTATTCAAGAATATCTCTTTCTCCTATGTGCTTTCATCCCTAACCCTAACCCTAACCCTTCCGAAAGTCGGAGAAGCTCAAGGATGGTACCGATCGATGCGCGCTACCCCATTTAGTGGGGGTAGAGCCTACTTGCAAGTCTCTCCGACCTTCACAAAAAAAGTTATTCAAGAATATCTCCTCAGATTTGGGGGAATTTCGTCGGTCGACCTCTTCCGAAGGTCGTACAAGCTCGGGGATGGTACCAATCGATCCGCAGGACCCAAATTAGTCCAGATGCAACCACTTTTCAAGTCTCTCCGACCTTCACAAAAAAAGTTATTCAAGAATATCTCTTTCTCCTATGTGCTTTCATCCCTAACCCTAACCCTAACCCTTCCGAAAGTCGGAGAAGCTCAAGGATGGTACCGATCGATGCGCGCTACCCCATTTAGTGGGGGTAGAGCCTACTTGCAAGTCTCTCCGACCTTCACAAAAAAAGTTATTCAAGAATATCTCCTCAGATTTGGGGGAATTTCGTCGGTCGACCTCTTACGAAGGTCGTTCAAGCTCGAGGATGGTACCAATCGATCCGCAGGACCCAAATTAGTCCAGATGCAACCACTTTCCAAGTCTCTCCGACCTTCACAAAAAAAGTTATTCAAGAATATCTCTTTCTCCTATGTGCTTTCATCCCTAACCCTAACCCTAACCCTTCCGAAAGTCGGAGAAGCTCAAGGATGGTACCGATCGATGCGCGCTACCCCATTTAGTGGGGGTAGAGCCTACTTGCAAGTCTCTTTGACCTTCACAAAAAAAGTTATTCAAGAATATCTCTTTCTCCTATGTGCTTTCATCCCTAACCCTAACCCTAACCCTTCCGAAAGTCGGAGAAGCTCAAGGATGGTACCGATCGATGCGTGCTACCCCATTTAGTGGGGGTAGAGCCTACTTGCAAGTCTCTCCAACCTTCACAAAAAAAGTTATTCAAGAATATCTCCTCAGATTTGGGGGAATTTCGTCGGTCGACCTCTTCCGAAGGTCGTACAAGCTCGGGGATGGTACCAATCGATCCGCAGGACCCAAATTAGTCCAGATGCAACCACTTTCCAAGTCTCTCCGACCTTCACAAAAAAAGTTATTCAAGAATATCTCTTTCTCCTATGTGCTTTCATCCCTAACCCTAACCCTAACCCTTCCGAAAGTCGGAGAAGCTCAAGAATGGTACCGATCGATGCGCGCTACCCCATTTAGTGGGGGTAGAGCCTACTTGCAAGTCTCTCCGACCTTCACAAAAAAAGTTATTCAAGAATATCTCTTTCTCCTATGTGCTTTCATCCCTAACCCTAACCCTAACCCTTCCGAAAGTCGGAGAAGCTCAAGGATGGTACCGATCGATGCGCGCTACCCCATTTAGTGGGGGTAGAGCCTACTTGCAAGTCTCTCCGACCTTCACAAAAAAAGTTATTCAAGAATATCTCCTCAGATTTGGGGGAATTTCGTCGGTCGACCTCTTCCGAAGGTCGTACAAGCTCGGGGATGGTACCAATCGATCCGCAGGACCCAAATTAGTCCAGATGCAACCACTTTCCAAGTCTCTCCGACCTTCACAAAAAAAGTTATTCAAGAATATCTCTTTCTCCTATGTGCTTTCATCCCTAACCCTAACCCTAACCCTTCCGAAAGTCGGAGAAGCTCAAGGATGGTACCGATCGATGCGCGCTACCCCATTTAGTGGGGGTAGAGCCTACTTGCAAGTCTCTCCGACCTTCACAAAAAAAGTTATTCAAGAATATCTCTTTCTCCTATGTGCTTTCATCCCTAACCCTAACCCTAACCCTTCCGAAAGTCGGAGAAGCTCAAGGATGGTACCGATCGATGCGCGCTACCCTATTTAGTGGGGGTAGAGCCTACTTGCAAGTCTCTCCGACCTTCACAAAAAAAGTTATTCAAGAATATCTCCTCAGATTTGGGGGAATTTCGTCGGTCGACCTCTTCCGAAGGTCGTACAAGCTCGGGGATGGTACCAATCGATCCGCAGGACCCAAATTAGTCCAGATGCAACCACTTTCCAAGTCTCTCCGACCTTCACAAAAAAAGTTATTCAAGAATATCTCTTTCTCCTATGTGCTTTCATCCCTAACACTAACCCTAACCCTTCCGAAAGTCGGAGAAGCTCAAGGATGGTACCGATCGATGCGCGCTACCCCATTTAGTGGGGGTAGAGCCTACTTGCAAGTCTCTCCGACCTTCACAAAAAAAGTTATTCAAGAATATCTCTTTCTCCTATGTGCTTTCATCCCTAACCCTAACCCTAACCCTTCCGAAAGTCGGAGAAGCTCAAGGATGGTACCGATCGATGCGCGCTACCCCATTTAGTGGGGGTAGAGCCTACTTGCAAGTCTCTCCGACCTTCACAAAAAAAGTTATTCAAGAATATCTCCTCAGATTTGGGGGAATTTCGTCGGTCGACCTCTTCCGAAGGTCGTACAAGCTCGGGGATGGTACCAATCGATCCGCAGGACCCAAATTAGTCCAGATGCAACCACTTTCCAAGTCTCTCCGACCTTCACAAAAAAAGTTATTCAAGAATATCTCTTTCTCCTATGTGCTTTCATCCCTAACCCTAACCCTAACCCTTCCGAAAGTCGGAGAAGCTCAAAGATGGTACCGATCGATGCGCGCTACCCCATTTAGTGGGGGTAGAGCCTACTTGCAAGTCTCTCCGACCTTCACAAAAAAAGTTATTCAAGAATATCTCTTTCTCCTATGTGCTTTCATCCCTAACCCTAACCCTTCCGAAAGTCGGAGAAGCTCAAGGATGGTACCGATCGATGCGCGCTACCCCATTTAGTGGGGGTAGAGCCTACTTGCAAGTCTCTCCGACCTTCACAAAAAAAGTTATTCAAGAATATCTCCTCAGATTTGGGGGAATTTCGTCGGTCGACCTCTTCCGAAGGTCGTTCAAGCTCGGAGATGGTACCAATCGATCCGCAGGACCCAAATTAGTCCAGATGCAACCACTTTCCAAGTCTCTCCGACCTTCACAAAAAACGTTATTCAAGAATATCTCTTTCTCCTATGTGCTTTCATCCCTAACCCTAACCCTAACCCTTACGAAAGTCGGAGAAGCTCAAAGATGGTACCGATCGATGCGCGCTACCCCATTTAGTGGGGGTAGAGCCTACTTGCAAGTCTCTCCGACCTTCACAAAAAAAGTTATTCAAGAATATCTCTTTCTCCTATGTGCTTTCATCCCTAACCCTAACCCTAACCCTTCCGAAAGTCGGAGAAGCTCAAGGATGGTACCGATCGATGCGCGCTACCCCATTTAGTGGGGGTAGAGCCTACTTGCAAGTCTCTCCGACCTTCACAAAAAAAGTTATTCAAGAATATCTCCTCAGATTTGGGGGAATTTCGTCGGTCGACCTCTTCTGAAGGTCGTACAAGCTCGGGGATGGTACCAATCGATCCGCAGGACCCAAATTAGTCCAGATGCAACCACTTTCCAAGTCTCTCCGACCTTCACAAAAAAAGTTATTCAAGAATATCTCTTTCTCCTATGTGCTTTCATCCCTAACCCTAACCCTAACCCTTCCGAAAGTCGGAGAAGCTCAAGGATGGTACCGATCGATGCGCGCTACCCCATTTAGTGGGGGTAGAGCCTACTTGCAAGTCTCTCCGACCTTCACAAAAAAAGTTATTCAAGAATATCTCCTCAGATTTGGGGGAATTTCGTCGGTCGACCTCTTCCGAAGGTCGTACAAGCTCGGGGATGGTACCAATCGATCCGCAGGACCCAAATTAGTCCAGATGCAACCACTTTCCAAGTCTCTCCGACCTTCACAAAAAAAGTTATTCAAGAATATCTCTTTCTCCTATGTGCTTTCATCCCTAACCCTAACCCTAACCCTTCCGAAAGTCGGAGAAGCTCAAAGATTGTACCGATCGATGCGCGTTACCCCATTTAGTGGGGGTAGAGCCTACTTGCAAGTCTCTCCGACCTTCACAAAAAAAGTTATTCAAGAATATCTCTTTCTCCTATGTGCTTTCATCCCTAACCCTAACCCTAACCCTTCCGAAAGTCGGAGAAGCTCAAGGATGGTACCGATCGATGCGCGCTACCCCATTTAGTGGGGGTAGAGCCTACTTGCAAGTCTCTCCGACCTTCACAAAAAAAGTTATTCAAGAATATCTCCTCAGATTTGGGGGAATTTCGTCGGTCGACCTCTTCCGAAGGTCGTACAAGCTCGGGGATGGTACCAATCGATCCGCAGGACCCAAATTAGTCCAGATGCAACCACTTTCCAAGTCTCTCCGACCTTCACAAAAAAAGTTATTCAAGAATATCTCTTTCTCCTATGTGCTTTCATCCCTAACCCTAACCCTAACCCTTCCGAAAGTCGGAGAAGCTCAAGGATGGTACCGATCGATGCGCGCTACGCCATTTAGTGGGGGTAGAGCCTACTTGCAAGTCTCTCCGACCTTCACAAAAAAAGTTATTCAAGAATATCTCTTTCTCCTATGTGCTTTCATCCCTAACCCTAACCCTAACCCTTCCGAAAGTCGGAGAAGCTCAAGGATGGTACCGATCGATGCGCGCTACCCCATTTAGTGGGGGTAGAGCCTACTTGCAAGTCTCTCCGACCTTCACAAAAAAAGTTATTCAAGAATATCTCCTCAGATTTGGGGGAATTTCGTTGGTCGACCTCTTCCGAAGGTCGTACAAGCTCGGGGATGGTACCAATCGATCTGCAGGACCCAAATTAGTCCAGATGCAACCACTTTACAAGTCTCTCCGACCTTCACAAAAAAAGTTATTCAAGAATATCTCTTTCTCCTATGTGCTTTCATCCCTAACCCTAACCCTAACCCTTCCGAAAGTCGGAGAAGCTCAAGGATGGTACCGATCGATGCGCGCTACCCCATTTAGTGGGGGTAGAGCCTACTTGCAAGTCTCTCCGACCTTCACAAAAAAAGTTATTCAAGAATATCTCTTTCTCCTATGTGCTTTCATCCCTAACCCTAACCCTAACCCTTCCGAAAGTCGGAGAAGCTCAAGGATGGTACCGATCGATGCGCGCTACCCCATTTAGTGGGGGTAAAGCCTACTTGCAAGTCTCTCCGACCTTCACAAAAAAAGTTATTCAAGAATATCTCCTCAGATTTGGGGGAATTTCGTCGGTCGACCTCTTCCGAAGGTCGTACAAGCTCGGGGATGGTACCAATCGATCAGCAGGACCCAAATTAGTCCAGATGCAACCACTTTCCAAGTCTCTCCGACCTTCACAAAAAAAGTTATTCAAGAATATCTCTTTCTCCTATGTGCTTTCATCCCTAACCCTAACCCTAACCCTTCCGAAAGTCGGAGAAGCTCAAAGATGGTACCGATCGATGCGCGCTACCCCATTTAGTGGGGGTAGAGCCTACTTGCAAGTCTCTCCGACCTTCACAAAAAAAGTTATTCAAGAATATCTCCTCAGATTTGGGGGAATTTCGTCGGTCGACCTCTTCCGAAGGTCGTACAAGCTCGCGGATGGTACCAATCGATCCGCAGGACCCAAATTAGTCCAGATGCAACCACTTTTCAAGTCTCTCCGACCTTCACAAAAAAAGTTATTCAAGAATATCTCTTTCTCCTATGTGCTTTCATCCCTAACCCTAACCCTAACCCTTCCGAAAGTCGGAGAAGCTCAAGGATGGTACCGATCGATGCGCGCTACGCCATTTAGTGGGGGTAGAGCCTACTTGCAAGTCTCTCCGACCTTCACAAAAAAAGTTATTCAAGAATATCTCTTTCTCCTATGTGCTTTCATCCCTAACCCTAACCCTAACCCTTCCGAAAGTCGGAGAAGCTCAAGGATGGTACCGATCGATGCGCGCTACCCCATTTAGTGGGGGTAGAGCCTACTTGCAAGTCTCTCCGACCCTCACAAAAAAAGTTATTCAAGAATATCTCCTCAGATTTGGGGGAATTTCGTTGGTCGACCTCTTCCGAAGGTCGTACAAGCTCGGGGATGGTACCAATCGATCCGCAGGACCCAAATTAGTCCAGATGCAACCACTTTACAAGTCTCTCCGACCTTCACAAAAAAAGTTATTCAAGAATATCTCTTTCTCCTATGTGCTTTCATCCCTAACCCTAACCCTAACCCTTCCGAAAGTCGGAGAAGCTCAAGGATGGTACCGATCGATGCGCGCTACCCCATTTAGTGGGGGTAGAGCCTACTTGCAAGTCTCTCCGACCTTCACAAAAAAAGTTATTCAAGAATATCTCTTTCTCCTATGTGCTTTCATCCCTAACCCTAACCCTAACCCTTCCGAAAGTCGGAGAAGCTCAAGGATGGTACCGATCGATGCGCGCTACCCCATTTAGTGGGGGTAGAGCCTACTTGCAAGTCTCTCCGACCTTCACAAAAAAAGTTATTCAAGAATATCTCCTCAGATTTGGGGGAATTTCGTCGGTCGACCTCTTCCGAAGGTCGTACAAGCTCGGGGATGGTACCAATCGATCAGCAGGACCCAAATTAGTCCAGATGCAACCACTTTCCAAGTCTCTCCGACCTTCACAAAAAAAGTTATTCAAGAATATCTCTTTCTCCTATGTGCTTTCATCCCTAACCCTAACCCTAACCCTTCCGAAAGTCGGAGAAGCTCAAAGATGGTACCGATCGATGCGCGCTACCCCATTTAGTGGGGGTAGAGCCTACTTGCAAGTCTCTCCGACCTTCACAAAAAAAGTTATTCAAGAATATCTCCTCAGATTTGGGGGAATTTCGTCGGTCGACCTCTTCTGAAGGTCGTACAAGCTCGGGGATGGTACCAATCGATCCGCAGGACCCAAATTAGTACAGATGCAACCACTTTACAAGTCTCTCCGACCTTCACAAAAAAAGTTATTCAAGAATATCTCTTTCTCCTATGTGCTTTCATCCCTAACCCTAACCCTAACCCTTCCGAAAGTCGGAGAAGCTCAAGGATGGTACCGATCGATGCGCGCTACCCCATTTAGTGGGGGTAGAGCCTACTTGCAAGTCTCTCCGACCTTCACAAAAAAAGTTATTCAAGAATATCTCTTTCTCCTATGTGCTTTCATCCCTAACCCTAACCCTAACCCTTCCGAAAGTCGGAGAAGCTCAAGGATGGTACCGATCGATGCGCGCTACCCCATTTAGTGGGGGTAGAGCCTACTTGCAAGTCTCTCCGACCTTCACAAAAAAAGTTATTCAAGAATATCTCCTCAGATTTGGGGGAATTTCGTCGGTCGACCTCTTCCGAAGGTCGTACAAGCTCGGGGATGGTACCAATCGATCAGCAGGACCCAAATTAGTCCAGATGCAACCACTTTCCAAGTCTCTCCGACCTTCACAAAAAAAGTTATTCAAGAATATCTCTTTCTCCTATGTGCTTTCATCCCTAACCCTAACCCTAACCCTTCCGAAAGTCGGAGAAGCTCAAAGATGGTACCGATCGATGCGCGCTACCCCATTTAGTGGGGGTAGAGCCTACTTGCAAGTCTCTCCGACCTTCACAAAAAAAGTTATTCAAGAATATCTCCTCAGATTTGGGGGAATTTCGTCGGTCGACCTCTTCTGAAGGTCGTACAAGCTCGGGGATGGTACCAATCGATCCGCAGGACCCAAATTAGTCCAGATGCAACCACTTTCCAAGTCTCTCCGACCTTCACAAAAGAAGTTATTCAAGAATATCTCTTTCTCCTATGTGCTTTCATCCCTAACCCTAACCCTAACCCTTCCGAAAGTCGGAGAAGCTCAAGGATGGTACCGATCGATGCGCGCTACCCCATTTAGTGGGGGTAGAGCCTACTTGCAAGTCTCTCCGACCTTCACAAAAAAAGTTATTCAAGAATATCTCTTTCTCCTATGTGCTTTCATCCCTAACCCTAACCCTAACCCTTCCGAAAGTCGGAGAAGCTCAAGGATGGTACCGATCGATGCGCGCTACCCCATTTAGTGGGGGTAGAGCCTACTTGCAAGTCTCTCCGACCTTCACAAAAAAAGTTATTCAAGAATATCTCCTCAGATTTGGGGGAATTTCGTCGGTCGACCTCTTCCGAAGGTCGTACAAGCTCGGGGATGGTACCAATCGATCTGCAGGACCCAAATTAGTCCAGATGCAACCACTTTCCAAGTCTCTCCGACCTTCACAAAAAAAGTTATTCAAGAATATCTCTTTCTCCTATGTGCTTTCATCCCTAACCCTAACCCTAACCCTTCCGAAAGTCGGAGAAGCTCAAGGATGGTACCGATCGATGCGCGCTACGCCATTTAGTGGGGGTAGAGCCTACTTGCAAGTCTCTCCGACCTTCACAAAAAAAGTTATTCAAGAATATCTCTTTCTCCTATGTGCTTTCATCTCTAACCCTAACCCTAACCCTTCCGAAAGTCGGAGAAGCTCAAGGATGGTACCGATCGATGCGCGCTACCCCATTTAGTGGGGGTAGAGCCTACTTGCAAGTCTCTCCGACCTTCACAAAAAAAGTTATTCAAGAATATCTCCTCAGATTTGGGGGAATTTCGTCGGTCGACCTCTTCCGAAGGTCGTACAAGCTCGGAGATGGTACCAATCGATCTGCAGGACCCAAATTAGTCCAGATGCAACCACTTTACAAGTCTCTCCGACCTTCACAAAAAAAGTTATTCAAGAATATCTCTTTCTCCTATGTGCTTTCATCCCTAACCCTAACCCTAACCCTTCCGAAAGTCGGAGAAGCTCAAAGATGGTACCGATCGATGCGCGCTACCCCATTTAGTGGGGGTAGAGCCTACTTGCAAGTCTCTCCGACCTTCACAAAAAAAGTTATTCAAGAATATCTCTTTCTCCTATGTGCTTTCATCCCTAACCCTAACCCTAACCCTTCCGAAAGTCGGAGAAGCTCAAGGATGGTACCGATCGATGCGCGCTACCCCATTTAGTGGGGGTAGAGCCTACTTGCAAGTCTCTCCGACCTTCACAAAAAAAGTTATTCAAGAATATCTCCTCAGATTTGGGGGAATTTCGTCGGTCGACCTCTTCCGAAGGTCGTACAAGCTCGGGGATGGTACCAATCGATCAGCAGGACCCAAATTAGTCCAGATGCAACCACTTTCCAAGTCTCTCCGACCTTCACAAAAAAAGTTATTCAAGAATATCTCTTTCTCCTATGTGCTTTCATCCCTAACCCTAACCCTAACCCTTCCGAAAGTCGGAGAAGCTCAAAGATGGTACCGATCGATGCGCGCTACCCCATTTAGTGGGGGTAGAGCCTACTTGCAAGTCTCTCCGACCTTCACAAAAAAAGTTATTCAAGAATATCTCCTCAGATTTGGGGGAATTTCGTCGGTCGACCTCTTCTGAAGGTCGTACAAGCTCGGGGATGGTACCAATCGATCCGCAGGACCCAAATTAGTCCAGATGCAACCACTTTCCAAGTCTCTCCGACCTTCACAAAAGAAGTTATTCAAGAATATCTCTTTCTCCTATGTGCTTTCATCCCTAACCCTAACCCTAACCCTTCCGAAAGTCGGAGAAGCTCAAGGATGGTACCGATCGATGCGCGCTACCCCATTTAGTGGGGGTAGAGCCTACTTGCAAGTCTCTCCGACCTTCACAAAAAAAGTTATTCAAGAATATCTCTTTCTCCTATGTGCTTTCATCCCTAACCCTAACCCTAACCCTTCCGAAAGTCAGAGAAGCTCAAGGATGGTACCGATCGATGCGCGCTACCCCATTTAGTGGGGGTAGAGCCTACTTGCAAGTCTCTCCGACCTTCACAAAAAAAGTTATTCAAGAATATCTCCTCAGATTTGGGGGAATTTCGTCGGTCGACCTCTTCCGAAGGTCGTACAAGCTCTGGGATGGTACCAATCGATCCGCAGGACCCAAATTAGTCCAGATGCAACCACTTTCCAAGTCTCTCCGACCTTCACAAAAAAAGTTATTCAAGAATATCTCTTTCTCCTATGTGCTTTCATCCCTAACCCTAACCCTAACCCTTCCGAAAGTCGGAGAAGCTCAAGGATGGTACCGATCGATGCGCGCTACGCCATTTAGTGGGGGTAGAGCCTACTTGCAAGTCTCTCCGACCTTCACAAAAAAAGTTATTCAAGAATATCTCTTTCTCCTATGTGCTTTCATCCCTAACCCTAACCCTAACCCTTCCGAAAGTCGGAGAAGCTCAAGGATGGTACCGATCGATGCGCGCTACCCCATTTAGTGGGGGTAGAGCCTACTTGCAAGTCTCTCCGACCTTCACAAAAAAAGTTATTCAAGAATATCTCCTCAGATTTGGGGGAATTTCGTCGGTCGACCTCTTCCGAAGGTCGTACAAGCTCGGGGATGGTACCAATCGATCCGCAGGACCCAAATTAGTCCAGATGCAACCACTTTCCAAGTCTCTCCGACCTTCACAAAAAAAGTTATTCAAGAATATCTCTTTCTCCTATGTGCTTTCATCCCTAACCCTAACCCTAACCCTTCCGAAAGTCGGAGAAGCTCAAGGATGGTACCGATCGATGCGCGCTACCCCATTTAGTGGGGGTAGAGCCTACTTGCAAGTCTCTCCGACCTTCACAAAAAAAGTTATTCAAGAATATCTCCTCAGATTTGGGGGAATTTCGTCGGTCGACCTCTTCTGAAGGTCGTAAAAGCTCGGGGATGGTACCAATCGATCCGCAGGACCCAAATTAGTACAGATGCAACCACTTTACAAGTCTCTCCGACCTTCACAAAAAAAGTTATTCAAGAATATCTCTTTCTCCTATGTGCTTTCATCCCTAACCCTAACCCTAACCCTTCCGAAAGTCGGAGAAGCTCAAGGATGGTACCGATCGATGCGCGCTACCCCATTTAGTGGGGGTAGAGCCTACTTGCAAGTCTCTCCGACCTTCACAAAAAAAGTTATTCAAGAATATCTCCTCAGATTTGGGGGAATTTCGTCGGTCGACCTCTTCCGAAGGTCGTACAAGCTCGGGGATGGTACCAATCGATCAGCAGGACCCAAATTAGTCCAGATGCAACCACTTTCCAAGTCTCTCCGACCTTCACAAAAAAAGTTATTCAAGAATATCTCTTTCTCCTATGTGCTTTCATCCCTAACCCTAACCCTAACCCTTCCGAAAGTCGGAGAAGCTCAAAGATGGTACCGATCGATGCGCGCTACCCCATTTAGTGGGGGTAGAGCCTACTTGCAAGTCTCTCCGACCTTCACAAAAAAAGTTATTCAAGAATATCTCCTCAGATTTGGGGGAATTTCGTCGGTCGACCTCTTCTGAAGGTCGTACAAGCTCGGGGATGGTACCAATCGATCCGCAGGACCCAAATTAGTCCAGATGCAACCACTTTCCAAGTCTCTCCGACCTTCACAAAAGAAGTTATTCAAGAATATCTCTTTCTCCTATGTGCTTTCATCCCTAACCCTAACCCTAACCCTTCCGAAAGTCGGAGAAGCTCAAGGATGGTACCGATCGATGCGCGCTACCCCATTTAGTGGGGGTAGAGCCTACTTGCAAGTCTCTCCGACCTTCACAAAAAAAGTTATTCAAGAATATCTCTTTCTCCTATGTGCTTTCATCCCTAACCCTAACCCTAACCCTTCCGAAAGTCGGAGAAGCTCAAGGATGGTACCGATCGATGCGCGCTACCCCATTTAGTGGGGGTAGAGCCTACTTGCAAGTCTCTCCGACCTTCGCAAAAAAAGTTATTCAAGAATATCTCCTCAGATTTGGGGGAATTTCGTCGGTCGACCTCTTCCGAAGGTCGTACAAGCTCGGGGATGGTACCAATCGATCTGCAGGACCCAAATTAGTCCAGATGCAACCACTTTCCAAGTCTCTCCGACCTTCACAAAAAAAGTTATTCAAGAATATCTCTTTCTCCTATGTGCTTTCATCCCTAACCCTAACCCTAACCCTTCCGAAAGTCGGAGAAGCTCAAGGATGGTACCGATCGATGCGCGCTACGCCATTTAGTGGGGGTAGAGCCTACTTGCAAGTCTCTCCGACCTTCACAAAAAAAGTTATTCAAGAATATCTCTTTCTCCTATGTGCTTTCATCTCTAACCCTAACCCTAACCCTTCCGAAAGTCGGAGAAGCTCAAGGATGGTACCGATCGATGCGCGCTACCCCATTTAGTGGGGGTAGAGCCTACTTGCAAGTCTCTCCGACCTTCACAAAAAAAGTTATTCAAGAATATCTCCTCAGATTTGGGGGAATTTCGTCGGTCGACCTCTTCCGAAGGTCGTACAAGCTCGGAGATGGTACCAATCGATCTGCAGGACCCAAATTAGTCCAGATGCAACCACTTTCCAAGTCTCTCCGACCTTCACAAAAAAAGTTATTCAAGAATATCTCTTTCTCCTATGTGCTTTCATCCCTAACCCTAACCCTAACCCTTCCGAAAGTCGGAGAAGCTCAAAGATGGTACCGATCGATGCGCGCTACCCCATTTAGTGGGGGTAGAGCCTACTTGCAAGTCTCTCCGACCTTCACAAAAAAAGTTATTCAAGAATATCTCTTTCTCCTATGTGCTTTCATCCCTAACCCTAACCCTAACCCTTCCGAAAGTCGGAGAAGCTCAAGGATGGTACCGATCGATGCGCGCTACCCCATTTAGTGGGGGTAGAGCCTACTTGCAAGTCTCTCCGACCTTCACAAAAAAAGTTATTCAAGAATATCTCCTCAGATTTGGGGGAATTTCGTCGGTCGACCTCTTCCGAAGGTCGTACAAGCTCGGGGATGGTACCAATCGATCAGCAGGACCCAAATTAGTCCAGATGCAACCACTTTCCAAGTCTCTCCGACCTTCACAAAAAAAGTTATTCAAGAATATCTCTTTCTCCTATGTGCTTTCATCCCTAACCCTAACCCTAACCCTTCCGAAAGTCGGAGAAGCTCAAAGATGGTACCGATCGATGCGCGCTACCCCATTTAGTGGGGGTAGAGCCTACTTGCAAGTCTCTCCGACCTTCACAAAAAAAGTTATTCAAGAATATCTCCTCAGATTTGGGGGAATTTCGTCGGTCGACCTCTTCTGAAGGTCGTACAAGCTCGGGGATGGTACCAATCGATCCGCAGGACCCAAATTAGTCCAGATGCAACCACTTTCCAAGTCTCTCCGACCTTCACAAAAGAAGTTATTCAAGAATATCTCTTTCTCCTATGTGCTTTCATCCCTAACCCTAACCCTAACCCTTCCGAAAGTCGGAGAAGCTCAAGGATGGTACCGATCGATGCGCGCTACCCCATTTAGTGGGGGTAGAGCCTACTTGCAAGTCTCTCCGACCTTCACAAAAAAAGTTATTCAAGAATATCTCTTTCTCCTATGTGCTTTCATCCCTAACCCTAACCCTAACCCTTCCGAAAGTCAGAGAAGCTCAAGGATGGTACCGATCGATGCGCGCTACCCCATTTAGTGGGGGTAGAGCCTACTTGCAAGTCTCTCCGACCTTCACAAAAAAAGTTATTCAAGAATATCTCCTCAGATTTGGGGGAATTTCGTCGGTCGACCTCTTCCGAAGGTCGTACAAGCTCTGGGATGGTACCAATCGATCCGCAGGACCCAAATTAGTCCAGATGCAACCACTTTCCAAGTCTCTCCGACCTTCACAAAAAAAGTTATTCAAGAATATCTCTTTCTCCTATGTGCTTTCATCCCTAACCCTAACCCTAACCCTTCCGAAAGTCGGAGAAGCTCAAGGATGGTACCGATCGATGCGCGCTACGCCATTTAGTGGGGGTAGAGCCTACTTGCAAGTCTCTCCGACCTTCACAAAAAAAGTTATTCAAGAATATCTCTTTCTCCTATGTGCTTTCATCCCTAACCCTAACCCTAACCCTTCCGAAAGTCGGAGAAGCTCAAGGATGGTACCGATCGATGCGCGCTACCCCATTTAGTGGGGGTAGAGCCTACTTGCAAGTCTCTCCGACCTTCACAAAAAAAGTGATTCAAGAATATCTCCTCAGATTTGGGGGAATTTCGTCGGTCGACCTCTTCCGAAGGTCGTACAAGCTCGGGGATGGTACCAATCGATCCGCAGGACCCAAATTAGTCCAGATGCAACCACTTTCCAAGTCTCTCCGACCTTCACAAAAAAAGTTATTCAAGAATATCTCTTTCTCCTATGTGCTTTCATCCCTAACCCTAACCCTAACCCTTCCGAAAGTCGGAGAAGCTCAAGGATGGTACCGATCGATGTGCGCTACCCCATTTAGTGGGGGTAGAGCCTACTTGCAAGTCTCTCCGACCTTCACAAAAAAAGTTATTCAAGAATATCTCCTCAGATTTGGGGGAATTTCGTCGGTCGACCTCTTACGAAGGTCGTTCAAGCTCGGGGATGGTACCAATCGATCCGCAGGACCCAAATTAGTCCAGATGCAACCACTTTCCAAGTCTCTCCGACCTTCACAAAAAAAGTTATTCAAGAATATCTCTTTCTCCTATGTGCTTTCATCCCTAACCCTAACCCTAACCCTTCCGAAAGTCGGAGAAGCTCAAGGATGGTACCGATCGATGCGCGCTACCCCATTTAGTGGGGGTAGAGCCTACTTGCAAGTCTCTTTGACCTTCACAAAAAAAGTTATTCAAGAATATCTCTTTCTCCTATGTGCTTTCATCCCTAACCCTAACCCTAACCCTTCCGAAAGTCGGAGAAGCTCAAGGATGGTACCGATCGATGCGCGCTACCCCATTTAGTGGGGGTAGAGCCTACTTGCAAGTCTCTCCGACCTTCACAAAAAAAGTTATTCAAGAATATCTCCTCAGATTTGGGGGAATTTCGTCGGTCGACCTCTTCCGAAGGTCGTACAAGCTCGGGGATGGTACCAATCGATCCGCAGGACCCAAATTAGTCCAGATGCAACCACTTTCCAAGTCTCTTCGACCTTCACAAAAAAAGTTATTCAAGAATATCTCTTTCTCCTATGTGCTTTCATCCCTAACCCTAACCCTAACCCTTCCGAAAGTCGGAGAAGCTCAAGGATGGTACTGATCGATGCGCGCTACCCCATTTAGTGGGGGTAGAGCCTACTTGCAAGTCTCTCCGACCTTCACAAAAAAAGTTATTCAAGAATATCTCCTCAGATTTGGGGGAATTTCGTCGGTATACCTCTTCCGAAGGTCGTACAAGCTCGGGGATGGTACCAATCGATCCGCAGGACCCAAATTAGTCCAGATGCAACCACTTTCCAAGTCTCTCCGACCTTCACAAAAAAAGTTATTCAAGAATATCTCTTTCTCCTATGTGCTTTCATCCCTAACCCTAACCCTAACCCTTCCGAAAGTCGGAGAAGCTCAAGAATGGTACCGATCGATGCGCGCTACCCTATTTAGTGGGGGTAGAGCCTACTTGCAAGTCTCTCCGACCTTCACAAAAAAAGTTATTCAAGAATATCTCTTTCTCCTATGTGATTTCATCCCTAACCCTAACCCTTCCGAAAGTCGGAGAAGCTCAAGGATGGTACCGATCGATGCGCGCTACCCCATTTAGTGGGGGTAGAGCCTACTTGCAAGTCTCTCCGACCTTCACAAAAAAAGTTATTCAAGAATATCTCTTTCTCCTATGTGCTTTCATCCCTAACCCTAACCCTAACCCTTCCGAAAGTCGGAGAAGCTCAAGGATGGTACCGATCGATGCGCGCTACCCCATTTAGTGGGGGTAGAGCCTACTTGCAAGTCTCTCCGACCTTCACAAAAAAAGTTATTCAAGAATATCTCCTCAGATTTGGGGGAATTTCGTCGGTCGACCTCTTACGAAGGTCGTTCAAGCTCGGGGATGGTACCAATCGATCCGCAGGACCCAAATTAGTCCAGATGCAACCACTTTCCAAGTCTCTCCGACCTTCACAAAAGAAGTTATTCAAGAATATCTCTTTCTCCTATGTGCTTTCATCCCTAACCCTAACCCTAACCCTTCCGAAAGTCGGAGAAGCTCAAGGATGGTACCGATCGATGCGCGCTACCCCATTTAGTGGGGGTAGAGCCTACTTGCAAGTCTCTCCGACCTTCACAAAAAAAGTTATTCAAGAATATCTCTTTCTCCTATGTGCTTTCATCCCTAACCCTAACCCTAACCCTTCCGAAAGTCGGAGAAGCTCAAGGATGGTACCGATCGATGCGCGCTACCCCATTTAGTGGGGGTAGAGCCTACTTGCAAGTCTCTCCGACCTTCACAAAAAAAGTTATTCAAGAATATCTCCTCAGATTTGGGGGAATTTCGTCGGTCGACCTCTTCCGAAGGTCGTACAAGCTCGGGGATGGTACCAATCGATCTGCAGGACCCAAATTAGTCCAGATGCAACCACTTTCCAAGTCTCTCCGACCTTCACAAAAAAAGTTATTCAAGAATATCTCTTTCTCCTATGTGCTTTCATCCCTAACCCTAACCCTAACCCTTCCGAAAGTCGGAGAAGCTCAAGGATGGTACCGATCGATGCGCGCTACGCCATTTAGTGGGGGTAGAGCCTACTTGCAAGTCTCTCCGACCTTCACAAAAAAAGTTATTCAAGAATATCTCTTTCTCCTATGTGCTTTCATCTCTAACCCTAACCCTAACCCTTCCGAAAGTCGGAGAAGCTCAAGGATGGTACCGATCGATGCGCGCTACCCCATTTAGTGGGGGTAGAGCCTACTTGCAAGTCTCTCCGACCTTCACAAAAAAAGTTATTCAAGAATATCTCCTCAGATTTGGGGGAATTTCGTCGGTCGACCTCTTCCGAAGGTCGTACAAGCTCGGAGATGGTACCAATCGATCTGCAGGACCCAAATTAGTCCAGATGCAACCACTTTACAAGTCTCTCCGACCTTCACAAAAAAAGTTATTCAAGAATATCTCTTTCTCCTATGTGCTTTCATCCCTAACCCTAACCCTAACCCTTCCGAAAGTCGGAGAAGCTCAAAGATGGTACCGATCGATGCGCGCTACCCCATTTAGTGGGGGTAGAGCCTACTTGCAAGTCTCTCCGACCTTCACAAAAAAAGTTATTCAAGAATATCTCTTTCTCCTATGTGCTTTCATCCCTAACCCTAACCCTAACCCTTCCGAAAGTCGGAGAAGCTCAAGGATGGTACCGATCGATGCGCGCTACCCCATTTAGTGGGGGTAGAGCCTACTTGCAAGTCTCTCCGACCTTCACAAAAAAAGTTATTCAAGAATATCTCCTCAGATTTGGGGGAATTTCGTCGGTCGACCTCTTCCGAAGGTCGTACAAGCTCGGGGATGGTACCAATCGATCAGCAGGACCCAAATTAGTCCAGATGCAACCACTTTCCAAGTCTCTCCGACCTTCACAAAAAAAGTTATTCAAGAATATCTCTTTCTCCTATGTGCTTTCATCCCTAACCCTAACCCTAACCCTTCCGAAAGTCGGAGAAGCTCAAAGATGGTACCGATCGATGCGCGCTACCCCATTTAGTGGGGGTAGAGCCTACTTGCAAGTCTCTCCGACCTTCACAAAAAAAGTTATTCAAGAATATCTCCTCAGATTTGGGGGAATTTCGTCGGTCGACCTCTTCTGAAGGTCGTACAAGCTCGGGGATGGTACCAATCGATCCGCAGGACCCAAATTAGTCCAGATGCAACCACTTTCCAAGTCTCTCCGACCTTCACAAAAGAAGTTATTCAAGAATATCTCTTTCTCCTATGTGCTTTCATCCCTAACCCTAACCCTAACCCTTCCGAAAGTCGGAGAAGCTCAAGGATGGTACCGATCGATGCGCGCTACCCCATTTAGTGGGGGTAGAGCCTACTTGCAAGTCTCTCCGACCTTCACAAAAAAAGTTATTCAAGAATATCTCTTTCTCCTATGTGCTTTCATCCCTAACCCTAACCCTAACCCTTCCGAAAGTCAGAGAAGCTCAAGGATGGTACCGATCGATGCGCGCTACCCCATTTAGTGGGGGTAGAGCCTACTTGCAAGTCTCTCCGACCTTCACAAAAAAAGTTATTCAAGAATATCTCCTCAGATTTGGGGGAATTTCGTCGGTCGACCTCTTCCGAAGGTCGTACAAGCTCGGGGATGGTACCAATCGATCCGCAGGACCCAAATTAGTCCAGATGCAACCACTTTCCAAGTCTCTCCGACCTTCACAAAAAAAGTTATTCAAGAATATCTCTTTCTCCTATGTGCTTTCATCCCTAACCCTAACCCTAACCCTTCCGAAAGTCGGAGAAGCTCAAGGATGGTACCGATCGATGCGCGCTACCCCATTTAGTGGGGGTAGAGCCTACTTGCAAGTCTCTCCGACCTTCACAAAAAAAGTTATTCAAGAATATCTCCTCAGATTTGGGGGAATTTCGTCGGTCGACCTCTTACGAAGGTCGTTCAAGCTCGGGGATGGTACCAATCGATCCGCAGGACCCAAATTAGTCCAGATGCAACCACTTTCCAAGTCTCTCCGACCTTCACAAAAAAAGTTATTCAAGAATATCTCTTTCTCCTATGTGCTTTCATCCCTAACCCTAACCCTAACCCTTCCGAAAGTCGGAGAAGCTCAAGGATGGTACCGATCGATGCGCGCTACCCCATTTAGTGGGGGTAGAGCCTACTTGCAAGTCTCTTTGACCTTCACAAAAAAAGTTATTCAAGAATATCTCTTTCTCCTATGTGCTTTCATCCCTAACCCTAACCCTAACCCTTCCGAAAGTCGGAGAAGCTCAAGGATGGTACCGATCGATGCGCGCTACCCCATTTAGTGGGGGTAGAGCCTACTTGCAAGTCTCTCCGACCTTCACAAAAAAAGTTATTCAAGAATATCTCCTCAGATTTGGGGGAATTTCGTCGGTCGACCTCTTCCGAAGGTCGTACAAGCTCGGGGATGGTACCAATCGATCCGCAGGACCCAAATTAGTCCAGATGCAACCACTTTCCAAGTCTCTTCGACCTTCACAAAAAAAGTTATTCAAGAATATCTCTTTCTCCTATGTGCTTTCATCCCTAACCCTAACCCTAACCCTTCCGAAAGTCGGAGAAGCTCAAGGATGGTACTGATCGATGCGCGCTACCCCATTTAGTGGGGGTAGAGCCTACTTGCAAGTCTCTCCGACCTTCACAAAAAAAGTTATTCAAGAATATCTCCTCAGATTTGGGGGAATTTCGTCGGTATACCTCTTCCGAAGGTCGTACAAGCTCGGGGATGGTACCAATCGATCCGCAGGACCCAAATTAGTCCAGATGCAACCACTTTCCAAGTCTCTCCGACCTTCACAAAAAAGGTTATTCAAGAATATCTCTTTCTCCTATGTGCTTTCATCCCTAACCCTAACCCTAACCCTTCCGAAAGTCGGAGAAGCTCAAGAATGGTACCGATCGATGCGCGCTACCCTATTTAGTGGGGGTAGAGCCTACTTGCAAGTCTCTCCGACCTTCACAAAAAAAGTTATTCAAGAATATCTCTTTCTCCTATGTGATTTCATCCCTAACCCTAACCCTTCCGAAAGTCGGAGAAGCTCAAGGATGGTACCGATCGATGCGCGCTACCCCATTTAGTGGGGGTAGAGCCTACTTGCAAGTCTCTCCGACCTTCACAAAAAAAGTTATTCAAGAATATCTCTTTCTCCTATGTGCTTTCATCCCTAACCCTAACCCTAACCCTTCCGAAAGTCGGAGAAGCTCAAGGATGGTACCGATCGATGCGCGCTACCCCATTTAGTGGGGGTAGAGCCTACTTGCAAGTCTCTCCGACCTTCACAAAAAAAGTTATTCAAGAATATCTCCTCAGATTTGGGGGAATTTCGTCGGTCGACCTCTTACGAAGGTCGTTCAAGCTCGGGGATGGTACCAATCGATCCGCAGGACCCAAATTAGTCCAGATGCAACCACTTTCCAAGTCTCTCCGACCTTCACAAAAAAAGTTATTCAAGAATATCTCTTTCTCCTATGTGCTTTCATCCCTAACCCTAACCCTAACCCTTCCGAAAGTCGGAGAAGCTCAAGGATGGTACCGATCGATGCGCGCTACCCCATTTAGTGGGGGTAGAGCCTACTTGCAAGTCTCTTTGACCTTCACAAAAAAAGTTATTCAAGAATATCTCTTTCTCCTATGTGCTTTCATCCCTAACCCTAACCCTAACCCTTCCGAAAGTCGGAGAAGCTCAAGGATGGTACCGATCGATGCGCGCTACCCCATTTAGTGGGGGTAGAGCCTACTTGCAAGTCTCTCCGACCTTCACAAAAAAAGTTATTCAAGAATATCTCCTCAGATTTGGGGGAATTTCGTCGGTATACCTCTTCCGAAGGTCGTACAAGCTCGGGGATGGTACCAATCGATCCGCAGGACCCAAATTAGTCCAGATGCAACCACTTTCCAAGTCTCTCCGACCTTCACAAAAAAAGTTATTCAAGAATATCTCTTTCTCCTATGTGCTTTCATCCCTAACCCTAACCCTAACCCTTCCGAAAGTCGGAGAAGCTCAAGAATGGTACCGATCGATGCGCGCTACCCTATTTAGTGGGGGTAGAGCCTACTTGCAAGTCTCTCCGACCTTCACAAAAAAAGTTATTCAAGAATATCTCTTTCTCCTATGTGCTTTCATCCCTAACCCTAACCCTTCCGAAAGTCGGAGAAGCTCAAGGATGGTACCGATCGATGCGCGCTACCCCATTTAGTGGGGGTAGAGCCTACTTGCAAGTCTCTCCGACCTTCACAAAAAAAGTTATTCAAGAATATCTCCTCAGATTTGGGGGAATTTCGTCGGTTGACCTCTTCCGAAGGTCGTACAAGCTCGGGGATGGTACCAATCGATCCGCAGGACCCAAATTAGTCCAGATGCAACCACTTTCCAAGTCTCTCCGACCTTCACAAAAAAAGTTATTCAAGAATATCTCTTTCTCCTATGTGCTTTCATCCCTAACCCTAACCCTAACCCTTCCGAAAGTCGGAGAAGCTCAAGGATGGTACCGATCGATGCGCGCTACGCCATTTAGTGGGGGTAGAGCCTACTTGCAAGTCTCTCCGACCTTCACAAAAAAAGTTATTCAAGAATATCTCTTTCTCCTATGTGCTTTCATCCCTAACCCTAACCCTAACCCTTCCGAAAGTCGGAGAAGCTCAAGGATGGTATCGATCGATGCGCGCTACCCCATTTAGTGGGGGTAGAGCCTACTTGCAAGTCTCTCCGACCTTCACAAAAAAAGTTATTCAAGAATATCTCCTCAGATTTGGGGGAATTTCGTTGGTCGACCTCTTCCGAAGGTCGTACAAGCTCGGGGATGGTACCAATCGATCCGCAGGACCCAAATTAGTCCAGATGCAACCACTTTACAAGTCTCTCCGACCTTCACAAAAAAAGTTATTCAAGAATATCTCTTTCTCCTATGTGCTTTCATCCCTAACCCTAACCCTAACCCTTCCGAAAGTCGGAGAAGCTCAAGGATGGTACCGATCGATGCGCGCTACCCCATTTAGTGGGGGTAGAGCCTACTTGCAAGTCTCTCCGACCTTCACAAAAAAAGTTATTCAAGAATATCTCTTTCTCCTATGTGCTTTCATCCCTAACCCTAACCCTAACCCTTCCGAAAGTCGGAGAAGCTCAAGGATGGTACCGATCGATGCGCGCTACCCCATTTAGTGGGGGTAGAGCCTACTTGCAAGTCTCTCCGACCTTCACAAAAAAAGTTATTCAAGAATATCTCCTCAGATTTGGGGGAATTTCGTCGGTCGACCTCTTCCGAAGGTCGTACAAGCTCGGGGATGGTACCAATCGATCAGCAGGACCCAAATTAGTCCAGATGCAACCACTTTCCAAGTCTCTCCGACCTTCACAAAAAAAGTTATTCAAGAATATCTCTTTCTCCTATGTGCTTTCATCCCTAACCCTAACCCTAACCCTTCCGAAAGTCGGAGAAGCTCAAAGATGGTACCGATCGATGCGCGCTACCCCATTTAGTGGGGGTAGAGCCTACTTGCAAGTCTCTCCGACCTTCACAAAAAAAGTTATTCAAGAATATCTCCTCAGATTTGGGGGAATTTCGTCGGTATACCTCTTCCGAAGGTCGTACAAGCTCGGGGATGGTACCAATCGATCCGCAGGACCCAAATTAGTCCAGATGCAACCACTTTCCAAGTCTCTCCGACCTTCACAAAAAAAGTTATTCAAGAATATCTCTTTCTCCTATGTGCTTTCATCCCTAACCCTAACCCTTCCGAAAGTCGGAGAAGCTCAAGAATGGTACCGATCGATGCGCGCTACCCTATTTAGTGGGGGTAGAGCCTACTTGCAAGTCTCTCCGACCTTCACAAAAAAAGTTATTCAAGAATATCTCTTTCTCCTATGTGCTTTCATCCCTAACCCTAACCCTAACCCTTCCAAAAGTCGGAGAAGCTCAAGGATGGTACCGATCGATGCGCGCTACCCCATTTAGTGGGGGTAGAGCCTACTTGCAAGTCTCTCCGACCTTCACAAAAAAAGTTATTCAAGAATATCTCCTCAGATTTGGGGGAATTTCGTCGGTCGACCTCTTCCGAAGGTCGTACAAGCTCGGGGATGGTACCAATCGATCCGCAGGACCCAAATTAGTCCAGATGCAACCACTTTCCAAGTCTCTCCGACCTTCACAAAAAAAGTTATTCAAGAATATCTCTTTCTCCTATGTGCTTTCATCCCTAACCCTAACCCTAACCCTTCCGAAAGTCGGAGAAGCTCAAGGATGGTACCGATCGATGCGCGCTACGCCATTTAGTGGGGGTAGAGCCTACTTGCAAGTCTCTCCGACCTTCACAAAAAAAGTTATTCAAGAATATCTCTTTCTCCTATGTGCTTTCATCCCTAACCCTAACCCTAACCCTTCCGAAAGTCGGAGAAGCTCAAGGATGGTACCGATCGATGCGCGCTACCCCATTTAGTGGGGGTAGAGCCTACTTGCAAGTCTCTCCGACCTTCACAAAAAAAGTTATTCAAGAATATCTCCTCAGATTTGGGGGAATTTCGTTGGTCGACCTCTTCCGAAGGTCGTACAAGCTCGGGGATGGTACCAATCGATCCGCAGGACCCAAATTAGTCCAGATGCAACCACTTTACAAGTCTCTCCGACCTTCACAAAAAAAGTTATTCAAGAATATCTCTTTCTCCTATGTGCTTTCATCCCTAACCCTAACCCTAACCCTTCCGAAAGTCGGAGAAGCTCAAGGATGGTACCGATCGATGCGCGCTACCCCATTTAGTGGGGGTAGAGCCTACTTGCAAGTCTCTCCGACCTTCACAAAAAAAGTTATTCAAGAATATCTCTTTCTCCTATGTGCTTTCATCCCTAACCCTAACCCTAACCCTTCCGAAAGTCGGAGAAGCTCAAGGATGGTACCGATCGATGCGCGCTACCCCATTTAGTGGGGGTAGAGCCTACTTGCAAGTCTCTCCGACCTTCACAAAAAAAGTTATTCAAGAATATCTCCTCAGATTTGGGGGAATTTCGTCGGTCGACCTCTTCCGAAGGTCGTACAAGCTCGGGGATGGTACCAATCGATCAGCAGGACCCAAATTAGTCCAGATGCAACCACTTTCCAAGTCTCTCCGACCTTCACAAAAAAAGTTATTCAAGAATATCTCTTTCTCCTATGTGCTTTCATCCCTAACCCTAACCCTAACCCTTCCGAAAGTCGGAGAAGCTCAAAGATGGTACCGATCGATGCGCGCTACCCCATTTAGTGGGGGTAGAGCCTACTTGCAAGTCTCTCCGACCTTCACAAAAAAGGTTATTCAAGAATATCTCCTCAGATTTGGGGGAATTTCGTCGGTCGACCTCTTCTGAAGGTCGTACAAGCTCGGGGATGGTACCAATCGATCCGCAGGACCCAAATTAGTCCAGATGCAACCACTTTCCAAGTCTCTCCGACCTTCACAAAAGAAGTTATTCAAGAATATCTCTTTCTCCTATGTGCTTTCAGCCCTAACCCTAACCCTAACCCTTCCGAAAGTCGGAGAAGCTCAAGGATGGTACCGATCGATGCGCGCTACCCCATTTAGTGGGGGTAGAGCCTACTTGCAAGTCTCTCCGACCTTCACAAAAAAAGTTATTCAAGAATATCTCTTTCTCCTATGTGCTTTCATCCCTAACCCTAACCCTAACCCTTCCGAAAGTCGGAGAAGCTCAAGGATGGTACCGATCGATGCGCGCTACCCCATTTAGTGGGGGTAGAGCCTACTTGCAAGTCTCTCCGACCTTCACAAAAAAAGTTATTCAAGAATATCTCCTCAGATTTGGGGGAATTTCGTCGGTCGACCTCTTCCGAAGGTCGTACAAGCTCGGGGATGCTACCAATCGATCTGCAGGACCCAAATTAGTCCAGATGCAACCACTTTCCAAGTCTCTCCGACCTTCACAAAAAAAGTTATTCAAGAATATCTCTTTCTCCTATGTGCTTTCATCCCTAACCCTAACCCTAACCCTTCCGAAAGTCGGAGAAGCTCAAAGATGGTACCGATCGATGCGCGCTACGCCATTTAGTGGGGGTAGAGCCTACTTGCAAGTCTCTCCGACCTTCACAAAAAAAGTTATTCAAGAATATCTCTTTCTCCTATGTGCTTTCATCTCTAACCCTAACCCTAACCCTTCCGAAAGTCGGAGAAGCTCAAGGATGGTACCGATCGATGCGCGCTACCCCATTTAGTGGGGGTAGAGCCTACTTGCAAGTCTCTCCGACCTTCACAAAAAAAGTTATTCAAGAATATCTCCTCAGATTTGGGGGAATTTCGTCGGTCGACCTCTTCCGAAGGTCGTACAAGCTCGGGGATGGTACCAATCGATCCGCAGGACCCAAATTAGTCCAGATGCAACCACTTTCCAAGTCTCTCCGACCTTCACAAAAAAAGTTATTCAAGAATATCTCTTTCTCCTATGTGCTTTCATCCCTAACCCTAACCCTAACCCTTCCGAAAGTCGGAGAAGCTCAAGGATGGTACCGATCGATGCGCGCTACGCCATTTAGTGGGGGTAGAGCCTACTTGCAAGTCTCTCCGACCTTCACAAAAAAAGTTATTCAAGAATATCTCTTTCTCCTATGTGCTTTCATCCCTAACCCTAACCCTAACCCTTCCGAAAGTCGGAGAAGCTCAAGGATGGTACCGATCGATGCGCGCTACCCCATTTAGTGGGGGTAGAGCCTACTTGCAAGTCTCTCCGACCTTCACAAAAAAAGTTATTCAAGAATATCTCTTTCTCCTATGTGCTTTCATCCCTAACCCTAACCCTAACCCTTCCGAAAGTCGGAGAAGCTCAAGGATGGTACCGATCGATGCGCGCTACCCCATTTAGTGGGGGTAGAGCCTACTTGCAAGTCTCTCCGACCTTCACAAAAAAAGTTATTCAAGAATATCTCCTCAGATTTGGGGGAATTTCGTCGGTCGACCTCTTCCGAAGGTCGTACAAGCTCGGGGATGGTACCAATCGATCTGCAGGACCCAAATTAGTCCAGATGCAACCACTTTCCAAGTCTCTCCGACCTTCACAAAAAAAGTTATTCAAGAATATCTCTTTCTCCTATGTGCTTTCATCCCTAACCCTAACCCTAACCCTTCCGAAAGTCGGAGAAGCTCAAAGATGGTACTGATCGATGCGCGCTACGCCATTTAGTGGGGGTAGAGCCTACTTGCAAGTCTCTCCGACCTTCACAAAAAAAGTTATTCAAGAATATCTCTTTCTCCTATGTGCTTTCATCTCTAACCCTAACCCTAACCCTTCCGAAAGTCGGAGAAGCTCAAGGATGGTACCGATCGATGCGCGCTACCCCATTTAGTGGGGGTAGAGCCTACTTGCAAGTCTCTCCGACCTTCACAAAAAAAGTTATTCAAGAATATCTCCTCAGATTTGGGGGAATTTCGTCGGTCGACCTCTTCCGAAGGTCGTACAAGCTCGGGGATGGTACCAATCGATCCGCAGGACCCAAATTAGTCCAGATGCAACCACTTTCCAAGTCTCTCCGACCTTCACAAAAAAAGTTATTCAAGAATATCTCTTTCTCCTATGTGCTTTCATCCCTAACCCTAACCCTAACCCTTCCGAAAGTCGGAGAAGCTCAAGGATGGTACCGATCGATGCGCGCTACGCCATTTAGTGGGGGTAGAGCCTACTTGCAAGTCTCTCCGACCTTCACAAAAAAAGTTATTCAAGAATATCTCTTTCTCCTATGTGCTTTCATCCCTAACCCTAACCCTAACCCTTCCGAAAGTCGGAGAAGCTCAAGGATGGTACCGATCGATGCGCGCTACCCCATTTAGTGGGGGTAGAGCCTACTTGCAAGTCTCTCCGACCTTCACAAAAAAAGTTATTCAAGAATATCTCCTCAGATTTGGGGGAATTTCGTTGGTCGACCTCTTCCGAAGGTCGTACAAGCTCGGGGATGGTACCAATCGATCCGCAGGACCCAAATTAGTCCAGATGCAACCACTTTACAAGTCTCTCCGACCTTCACAAAAAAAGTTATTCAAGAATATCTCTTTCTCCTATGTGCTTTCATCCCTAACCCTAACCCTAACCCTTCCGAAAGTCGGAGAAGCTCAAGGATGGTACCGATCGATGCGCGCTACCCCATTTAGTGGGGGTAGAGCCTACTTGCAAGTCTCTCCGACCTTCACAAAAAAAGTTATTCAAGAATATCTCTTTCTCCTATGTGCTTTCATCCCTAACCCTAACCCTAACCCTTCCGAAAGTCGGAGAAGCTCAAGGATGGTACCGATCGATGCGCGCTACCCCATTTAGTGGGGGTAGAGCCTACTTGCAAGTCTCTCCGACCTTCACAAAAAAAGTTATTCAAGAATATCTCCTCAGATTTGGGGGAATTTCGTCGGTCGACCTCTTCCGAAGGTCGTACAAGCTCGGGGATGGTACCAATCGATCAGCAGGACCCAAATTAGTCCAGATGCAACCACTTTCCAAGTCTCTCCGACCTTCACAAAAAAAGTTATTCAAGAATATCTCTTTCTCCTATGTGCTTTCATCCCTAACCCTAACCCTAACCCTTCCGAAAGTCGGAGAAGCTCAAAGATGGTACCGATCGATGCGCGCTACCCCATTTAGTGGGGGTAGAGCCTACTTGCAAGTCTCTCCGACCTTCACAAAAAAAGTTATTCAAGAATATCTCCTCAGATTTGGGGGAATTTCGTCGGTATACCTCTTCCGAAGGTCGTACAAGCTCGGGGATGGTACCAATCGATCCGCAGGACCCAAATTAGTCCAGATGCAACCACTTTCCAAGTCTCTCCGACCTTCACAAAAAAAGTTATTCAAGAATATCTCTTTCTCCTATGTGCTTTCATCCCTAACCCTAACCCTAACCCTTCTGAAAGTCGGAGAAGCTCAAGAATGGTACCGATCGATGCGCGCTACCCTATTTAGTGGGGGTAGAGCCTACTTGCAAGTCTCTCCGACCTTCACAAAAAAAGTTATTCAAGAATATCTCTTTCTCCTATGTGCTTTCATCCCTAACCCTAACCCTAACCCTTCCGAAAGTCGGAGAAGCTCAAGGATGGTACCGATCGATGCGCGCTACCCCATTTAGTGGGGGTAGAGCCTACTTGCAAGTCTCTCCGACCTTCACAAAAAAAGTTATTCAAGAATATCTCCTCAGATTTGGGGGAATTTCGTCGGTCGACCTCTTCCGAAGGTCGTACAAGCTCGGGGATGGTACCAATCGATCCGCAGGACCCAAATTAGTCCAGATGCAACCACTTTCCAAGTCTCTCCGACCTTCACAAAAAAAGTTATTCAAGAATATCTCTTTCTCCTATGTGCTTTCATCCCTAACCCTAACCCTAACCCTTCCGAAAGTCGGAGAAGCTCAAGGATGGTACCGATCGATGCGCGCTACCCCATTTAGTGGGGGTAGAGCCTACTTGCAAGTCTCTCCGACCTTCACAAAAAAAGTTATTCAAGAATATCTCCTCAGATTTGGGGGAATTTCGTTGGTCGACCTCTTCCGAAGGTCGTACAAGCTCGGGGATGGTACCAATCGATCCGCAGGACCCAAATTAGTCCAGATGCAACCACTTTACAAGTCTCTCCGACCTTCACAAAAAAAGTTATTCAAGAATATCTCTTTCTCCTATGTGCTTTCATCCCTAACCCTAACCCTAACCCTTCCGAAAGTCGGAGAAGCTCAAGGATGGTACCGATCGATGCGCGCTACCCCATTTAGTGGGGGTAGAGCCTACTTGCAAGTCTCTCCGACCTTCACAAAAAAAGTTTTTCAAGAATATCTCTTTCTCCTATGTGCTTTCATCCCTAACCCTAACCCTAACCCTTCCGAAAGTCGGAGAAGCTCAAGGATGGTACCGATCGATGCGCGCTACCCCATTTAGTGGGGGTAGAGCCTACTTGCAAGTCTCTCCGACCTTCACAAAAAAAGTTATTCAAGAATATCTCCTCAGATTTGGGGGAATTTCGTCGGTCGACCTCTTCCGAAGGTCGTACAAGCTCGGGGATGGTACCAATCGATCAGCAGGACCCAAATTAGTCCAGATGCAACCACTTTCCAAGTCTCTCCGACCTTCACAAAAAAAGTTATTCAAGAATATCTCTTTCTCCTATGTGCTTTCATCCCTAACCCTAACCCTAACCCTTCCGAAAGTCGGAGAAGCTCAAAGATGGTACCGATCGATGCGCGCTACCCCATTTAGTGGGGGTAGAGCCTACTTGCAAGTCTCTCCGACCTTCACAAAAAAAGTTATTCAAGAATATCTCCTCAGATTTGGGGGAATTTCGTCGGTATACCTCTTCCGAAGGTCGTACAAGCTCGGGGATGGTACCAATCGATCCGCAGGACCCAAATTAGTCCAGATGCAACCACTTTCCAAGTCTCTCCGACCTTCACAAAAAAAGTTATTCAAGAATATCTCTTTCTCCTATGTGCTTTCATCCCTAACCCTAACCCTAACCCTTCCGAAAGTCGGAGAAGCTCAAGAATGGTACCGATCGATGCGCGCTACCCTATTTAGTGGGGGTAGAGCCTACTTGCAAGTCTCTCCGACCTTCACAAAAAAAGTTATTCAAGAATATCTCTTTCTCCTATGTGCTTTCATCCCTAACCCTAACCCTAACCCTTCCGAAAGTCGGAGAAGCTCAAGGATGGTACCGATCGATGCGCGCTACCCCATTTAGTGGGGGTAGAGCCTACTTGCAAGTCTCTCCGACCTTCACAAAAAAAGTTATTCAAGAATATCTCCTCAGATTTGGGGGAATTTCGTCGGTCGACCTCTTCCGAAGGTCGTACAAGCTCGGGGATGGTACCAATCGATCCGCAGGACCCAAATTAGTCCAGATGCAACCACTTTCCAAGTCTCTCCGACCTTCACAAAAAAAGTTATTCAAGAATATCTCTTTCTCCTATGTGCTTTCATCCCTAACCCTAACCCTAACCCTTCCGAAAGTCGGAGAAGCTCAAGGATGGTACCGATCGATGCGCGCTACGCCATTTAGTGGGGGTAGAGCCTACTTGCAAGTCTCTCCGACCTTCACAAAAAAAGTTATTCAAGAATATCTCTTTCTCCTATGTGCTTTCATCCCTAACCCTAACCCTAACCCTTCCGAAAGTCGGAGAAGCTCAACGATGGTACCGATCGATGCGCGCTACCCCATTTAGTGGGGGTAGAGCCTACTTGCAAGTCTCTCCGACCTTCACAAAAAAAGTTATTCAAGAATATCTCCTCAGATTTGGGGGAATTTCGTTGGTCGACCTCTTCCGAAGGTCGTACAAGCTCAGGGATGGTACCAATCGATCCGCAGGACCCAAATTAGTCCAGATGCAACCACTTTACAAGTCTCTCCGACCTTCACAAAAAAAGTTATTCAAGAATATCTCTTTCTCCTATGTGCTTTCATCCCTAACCCTAACCCTAACCCTTCCGAAAGTCGGAGAAGCTCAAGGATGGTACCGATCGATGCGCGCTACCCCATTTAGTGGGGGTAGAGCCTACTTGCAAGTCTCTCCGACCTTCACAAAAAAAGTTATTCAAGAATATCTCTTTCTCCTATGTGCTTTCATCCCTAACCCTAACCCTAACCCTTCCGAAAGTCGGAGAAGCTCAAGGATGGTACCGATCGATGCGCGCTACCCCATTTAGTGGGGGTAGAGCCTACTTGCAAGTCTCTCCGACCTTCACAAAAAAAGTTATTCAAGAATATCTCCTCAGATTTGGGGGAATTTCGTCGGTCGACCTCTTCCGAAGGTCGTACAAGCTCGGGGATGGTACCAATCGATCAGCAGGACCCAAATTAGTCCAGATGCAACCACTTTCCAAGTCTCTCCGACCTTCACAAAAAAAGTTATTCAAGAATATCTCTTTCTCCTATGTGCTTTCATCCCTAACCCTAACCCTAACCCTTCCGAAAGTCGGAGAAGCTCAAAGATGGTACCGATCGATGCGCGCTACCCCATTTAGTGGGGGTAGAGCCTACTTGCAAGTCTCTCCGACCTTCACAAAAAAAGTTATTCAAGAATATCTCCTCAGATTTGGGGGAATTTCGTCGGTCGACCTCTTCTGAAGGTCGTACAAGCTCGGGGATGGTACCAATCGATCCGCAGGACCCAAATTAGTCCAGATGCAACCACTTTCCAAGTCTCTCCGACCTTCACAAAAGAAGTTATTCAAGAATATCTCTTTCTCCTATGTGCTTTCATCCCTAACCCTAACCCTAACCCTTCCGAAAGTCGGAGAAGCTCAAGGATGGTACCGATCGATGCGCGCTACCCCATTTAGTGGGGGTAGAGCCTACTTGCAAGTCTCTCCGACCTTCACAAAAAAAGTTATTCAAGAATATCTCTTTCTCCTATGTGCTTTCATCCCTAACCCTAACCCTAACCCTTCCGAAAGTCGGAGAAGCTCAAGGATGGTACCGATCGATGCGCGCTACCCCATTTAGTGGGGGTAGAGCCTACTTGCAAGTCTCTCCGACCTTCACAAAAAAAGTTATTCAAGAATATCTCCTCAGATTTGGGGGAATTTCGTCGGTCGACCTCTTCCGAAGGTCGTACAAGCTCGGGGATGGTACCAATCGATCTGCAGGACCCAAATTAGTCCAGATGCAACCACTTTCCAAGTCTCTCCGACCTTCACAAAAAAAGTTATTCAAGAATATCTCTTTCTCCTATGTGCTTTCATCCCTAACCCTAACCCTAACCCTTCCGAAAGTCGGAGAAGCTCAAAGATGGTACCGATCGATGCGCGCTACGCCATTTAGTGGGGGTAGAGCCTACTTGCAAGTCTCTCCGACCTTCACAAAAAAAGTTATTCAAGAATATCTCTTTCTCCTATGTGCTTTCATCTCTAACCCTAACCCTAACCCTTCCGAAAGTCGGAGAAGCTCAAGGATGGTACCGATCGATGCGCGCTACCCCATTTAGTGGGGGTAGAGCCTACTTGCAAGTCTCTCCGACCTTCACAAAAAAAGTTATTCAAGAATATCTCCTCAGATTTGGGGGAATTTCGTCGGTCGACCTCTTCCGAAGGTCGTACAAGCTCGGAGATGGTACCAATCGATCCGCAGGACCCAAATTAGTCCAGATGCAACCACTTTACAAGTCTCTCCGACCTTCACAAAAAAAGTTATTCAAGAATATCTCTTTCTCCTATGTGCTTTCATCCCTAACCCTAACCCTAACCCTTCCGAAAGTCGGAGAAGCTCAAAGATGGTACCGATCGATGCGCGGTACCCCATTTAGTGGGGGTAGAGCCTACTTGCAAGTCTCTCCGACCTTCACAAAAAAAGTTATTCAAGAATATCTCTTTCTCCTATGTGCTTTCATCCCTAACCCTAACCCTAACCCTTCCGAAAGTCGGAGAAGCTCAAGGATGGTACCGATCGATGCGCGCTACCCCATTTAGTGGGGGTAGAGCCTACTTGCAAGTCTCTCAGACCTTCACAAAAAAAGTTATTCAAGAATATCTCCTCAGATTTGGGGGAATTTCGTCGGTCGACCTCTTCCGAAGGTCGTACAAGCTCGGGGATGGTACCAATCGATCAGCAGGACCCAAATTAGTCCAGATGCAACCACTTTCCAAGTCTCTCCGACCTTCACAAAAAAAGTTATTCAAGAATATCTCTTTCTCCTATGTGCTTTCATCCCTAACCCTAACCCTAACCCTTCCGAAAGTCGGAGAAGCTCAAAGATGGTACCGATCGATGCGCGCTACCCCATTTAGTGGGGGTAGAGCCTACTTGCAAGTCTCTCCGACCTTCACAAAAAAAGTTATTCAAGAATATCTCCTCAGATTTGGGGGAATTTCGTCGGTCGACCTCTTCTGAAGGTCGTACAAGCTCGGGGATGGTACCAATCGATCCGCAGGACCCAAATTAGTCCAGATGCAACCACTTTCCAAGTCTCTCCGACCTTCACAAAAGAAGTTATTCAAGAATATCTCTTTCTCCTATGTGCTTTCATCCCTAACCCTAACCCTAACCCTTCCGAAAGTCGGAGAAGCTCAAGGATGGTACCGATCGATGCGCGTTACCCCATTTAGTGGGGGTAGAGCCTACTTGCAAGTCTCTCCGACCTTCACAAAAAAAGTTATTCAAGAATATCTCTTTCTCCTATGTGCTTTCATCCCTAACCCTAACCCTAACCCTTCCAAAAGTCGGAGAAGCTCAAGGATGGTACCGATCGATGCGCGCTACCACATTTAGTGGGGGTAGAGCCTACTTGCAAGTCTCTCCGACCTTCACAAAAAAAGTTATTCAAGAATATCTCCTCAGATTTGGGGGAATTTCGTCGGTCGACCTCTTCCGAAGGTCGTACAAGCTCGGGGATGGTACCAATCGATCCGCAGGACCCAAATTAGTCCAGATGCAACCACTTTCCAAGTCTCTCCGACCTTCACAAAAAAAGTTATTCAAGAATATCTCTTTCTCCTATGTGCTTTCATCCCTAACCCTAACCCTAACCCTTCCGAAAGTCGGAGAAGCTCAAGGATGGTACCGATCGATGCGCGCTACGCCATTTAGTGGGGGTAGAGCCTACTTGCAAGTCTCTCCGACCTTCACAAAAAAAGTTATTCAAGAATATCTCTTTCTCCTATGTGCTTTCATCCCTAACCCTAACCCTAACCCTTCCGAAAGTCGGAGAAGCTCAAGGATGGTACCGATCGATGCGCGCTACCCCATTTAGTGGGAGTAGAGCCTACTTGCAAGTCTCTCCGACCTTCACAAAAAAAGTTATTCAAGAATATCTCCTCAGATTTGGGGGAATTTCGTCGGTCGACCTCTTCCGAAGGTCGTACAAGCTCGGAGATGGTACCAATCGATCAGCAGGACCCAAATTAGTCCAGATGCAACCACTTTCCAAGTCTCTCCGACCTTCACAAAAAAAGTTATTCAAGAATATCTCTTTCTCCTATGTGCTTTCATCCCTAACCCTAACCCTAACCCTAACCCTTCCGAAAGTCGGAGAAGCTCAAAGATGGTACCGATCGATGCGCGCTACCCCATTTAGTGGGGGTAGAGCCTACTTGCAAGTCTCTCCGACCTTCACAAAAAAAGTTATTCAAGAATATCTCCTCAGATTTGGGGGAATTTCGTCGGTCGACCTCTTCTGAAGGTCGTACAAGCTCGGGGATGGTACCAATCGATCCGCAGGACCCAAATTAGTCCAGATGCAACCACTTTCCAAGTCTCTCCGACCTTCACAAAAGAAGTTATTCAAGAATATCTCTTTCTCCTATGTGCTTTCATCCCTAACCCTAACCCTAACCCTTCCGAAAGTCGGAGAAGCTCAAGGATGGTACCGATCGATGCGCGCTACCCCATTTAGTGGGGGTAAAGCCTACTTGCAAGTCTCTCCGACCTTCACAAAAAAAGTTATTCAAGAATATCTCTTTCTCCTATGTGCTTTCATCCCTAACCCTAACCCTAACCCTTCCGAAAGTCGGAGAAGCTCAAGGATGGTACCGATCGATGCGCGCTACCCCATTTAGTGGGGGTAGAGCCTACTTGCAAGTCTCTCCGACCTTCACAAAAAAAGTTATTCAAGAATATCTCCTCAGATTTGGGGGAATTTCGTCGGTCGACCTCTTCCGAAGGTCGTACAAGCTCGTGGATGGTACCAATCGATCCGCAGGACCCAAATTAGTCCAGATGCAACCACTTTCCAAGTCTCTCCGACCTTCACAAAAAAAGTTATTCAAGAATATCTCTTTCTCCTATGTGCTTTCATCCCTAACCCTAACCCTAACCCTTCCGAAAGTCGGAGAAGCTCAAGGATGGTACCGATCGATGCGCGCTACGCCATTTAGTGGGGGTAGAGCCTACTTGCAAGTCTCTCCGACCTTCACAAAAAAAGTTATTCAAGAATATCTCTTTCTCCTATGTGCTTTCATCCCTAACCCTAACCCTAACCCTTCCGAAAGTCGGAGAAGCTCAAGGATGGTACCGATCGATGCGCGCTACCCCATTTAGTGGGAGTAGAGCCTACTTGCAAGTCTCTCCGACCTTCACAAAAAAAGTTATTCAAGAATATCTCCTCAGATTTGGGGGAATTTCGTCGGTCGACCTCTTCCGAAGGTCGTACAAGCTCGGGGATGGTACCAATCGATCTGCAGGACCCAAATTAGTCCAGATGCAACCACTTTCCAAGTCTCTCCGACCTTCACAAAAAAAGTTATTCAAGAATATCTCTTTCTCCTATGTGCTTTCATCCCTAACCCTAACCCTAACCCTTCCGAAAGTCGGAGAAGCTCAAGGATGGTACTGATCGATGCGCGCTACCCCATTTAGTGGGGGTAGAGCCTACTTGCAAGTCTCTCCGACCTTCACAAAAAAAGTTATTCAAGAATATCTCTTTCTCCTATGTGCTTTCATCCCTAACCCTAACCCTAACCCTTCCGAAAGTCGGAGAAGCTCAAGGATGGTACCGATCGATGCGCGCTACCCCATTTAGTGGGGGTAGAGCCTACTTGCAAGTCTCTCCGACCTTCACAAAAAAAGTTATTCAAGAATATCTCCTCAGATTTGGGGGAATTTCGTCGGTCGACCTCTTCCGAAGGTCGTACAAGCTCGGGGATGGTACCAATCGATCAGCAGGACCCAAATTAGTCCAGATGCAACCACTTTCCAAGTCTCTCCGACCTTCACAAAAAAAGTTATTCAAGAATATCTCTTTCTCCTATGTGCTTTCATCCCTAACCCTAACCCTAACCCTTCCGAAAGTCGGAGAAGCTCAAGGATGGTACCGATCGATGCGCGCTACCCCATTTAGTGGGGGTAGAGCCTACTTGCAAGTAGGCTCTACCCTAAACAGCTGGAAAAGGGGAGATAAGCGTTTTTTGGAAGCATTGATTAAGATTTCTGACTTTTTCATCACATGTCAGCCCAAGTGTCAGAAAAGCGCTGGAAACAGGGAGATAAGCCTTTTTTGGAAGAAATGGTTAAATTCTTGAATTTTTCATCACACATCATCCCAAATGTCACTAAACAGCTGGAAACGGGGAGATAAGCCTTTTTTGGAAGCATTGATTAAGATTTCTGACTTTTTCATCACATGTCAGCCCAAGTGTCAGAAAAGCGCTGGAAACAGGGAGATAAGCCTTTTTTGGAAGAAATGGTTAAATTCTTGAATTTTTCATCACACATCATCCCAAATGTCACTAAACAGCTGGAAACGGGGAGATAAGCCGTTTTTGGAAGCAATGGTTAAGATTTCTGACTTTTTCATCACATGCCAGCCCAAGTGTCAGAAAAGCGCTGGAAACAGGGAGATAAGCCTTTTTTGGAAGAAATGGTAAAATTCTTGAATTTTTCATCACACATCATCCCAAATGTCACTAAACAGCTGGAAACGGGGAGATAAGCCGTTTTTGGAAGCAATGGTTAACATTTTGACTTTTTCATCACATATCAGCTCCAGTGTCAGAAAAGCGCTGGAAACAGGGAGATATGCCTTTTTTTGGAAGAAATGGTTAAATTCTTGAATTTTTCATCACACATCATCCCAAATGTCACTAAACAGCTGGAAACCGGGAGATAAGCCTTTTTTGGAAGCATTGATTAAGATTTCTGATTTTTTCATCACATGTCAGCCCAAGTGTCAGAAAAGCGCTGGAAACAGGGAGATAAGCCTTTTTTGGAAGAAATGGTCAAATTCTTGAATTTTTCATCACACGTCATCCCAAATGTCACTAAACAGCTGGAAACGGGGAGATAAGTTTTTTTTGGAAGCAATGGTTAACATTTTGACTTTTTCATCACATATCAGCTCCAGTGTCAGAAAAGCGCTGGAAACAGGGAGATATGCCTTTTTTTGGAAGAAATGGTTAAATTCTTGAATTTTTCATCACACATCATCCCAAATGTCACTAAACAGCTGGAAACGGGGAGATAAGCCTTTTTTGGAAGCATTGATTAAGATTTCTGACTTTTTCATCACATGTCAGCCCAAGTGTCAGAAAAGCGCTGGAAACAGGGAGATAAGCCTTTTTTGGAAGAAATGGTCAAATTCTTGAATTTTTCATCACACATCATCCCAAATGTCACTAAACAGCTGGAAACGGGGAGATAAGCCGTTTTTGGAAGCAATGGTTAACATTTTGACTTTTTCATCACATATCAGCTCCAGTGTCAGAAAAGCGCTGGAAACAGGGAGATATGCCTTTTTTTGGAAGAAATGGTTAAATTCTTGAATTTTTCATCACACATCATCCCAAATGTCACTAAACAGCTGGAAACGGGGAGATAAGCCTTTTTTGGAAGCATTGATTAAGATTTCTGACTTTTTCATCACATGTCAGCCCAAGTGTCAGAAAAGCGCTGGAAACAGGGAGATAAGCCTTTTTTGGAAGAAATGGTTAAATTCTTGAATTTTTCATCACACATCATCCCAAATGTCACTAAACAGCTGGAAACGGGGAGATAAGCGTTTTTTGGAAGCATTGATTAAGATTTCTGACTTTTCATCACATGTCAGCCCAAGTGTCAGAAAAGCGCTGGAAACATGGAGATAAGCCTTTTTTGGAAGAAATGGTCAAATTCTTGAATTTTTCATCACACATCATCCCAAATGTCAGTAAACAGCTGGAAACGGGGAGATAAGCCTTTTTTGGAAGCATTGATTAAGATTTCTGACTTTTTCATCACATGTCAGCCCAAGTGTCAGAAAAGCGCTGGAAACAGGGAGATAAGCCTTTTTTGGAAGAAATGGTTAAATTCTTGAATTTTTCATCACAAATCATCCCAAATGTCACTAAACAGCTGGAAACGGGGAGATAAGCCGTTTTTGGAAGCAATGGTTAACATTTTGACTTTTTCATCACATATCAGCTCCAGTGTCAGAAAAGCGCTGGAAACAGGGAGATATGCCTTTTTTTGGAAGAAATGGTTAAATTCTTGAATTTTTCATCACACATCATCCCAAATGTCACTAAACAGCTGGAAACGGGGAGATAAGCCTTTTTTGGAAGCATTGATTAAGATTTCTGACTTTTTCATCACATGTCAGCCCAAGTGTCAGAAAAGCGCTGGAAACAGGGAGATAAGCCTTTTTTGGAAGAAATGGTTAAATTCTTGAATTTTTCATCACACATCATCCCAAATGTCACTAAACAGCTGGAAACGGGGAGATAAGCCGTTTTTGGAAGCAATGGTTAAGATTTCTGACTTTTTCATCACATGTCAGCCCAAGTGTCAGAAAAGCGCTGGAAACAGGGAGATAAGCCTTTTTTGGAAGAAATGGTCAAATTCTTGAATTTTTCATCACACATCATCCCAAATGTCACTAAACAGCTGGAAACGGGGAGATAAGCCGTTTTTGGAAGCAATGGTTAACATTTTGACTTTTTCATCACATATCAGCTCCAGTGTCAGAAAAGCGCTGGAAACAGGGAGATATGCCTTTTTTTGGAAGAAATGGTTAAATTCTTGAATTTTTCATCACACATCATCCCAAATGTCACTAAACAGCTGGAAACCGGGAGATAAGCCTTTTTTGGAAGCATTGATTAAGATTTCTGATTTTTTCATCACATGTCAGCCCAAGTGTCAGAAAAGCGCTGGAAACAGGGAGATAAGCCTTTTTTGGAAGAAATGGTCAAATTCTTGAATTTTTCATCACACATCATCCCAAATGTCACCAAACAGCTGGAAACGGGGAGATAAGTTTTTTTTGGAAGCAATGGTTAACATTTTGACTTTTTCATCACATATCAGCTCCAGTGTCAGAAAAGCGCTGGAAACAGGGAGATATGCCTTTTTTTGGAAGAAATGGTTAAATTCTTGAATTTTTCATCACACATCATCCCAAATGTCACTAAACAGCTGGAAACGGGGAGATAAGCCTTTTTTGGAAGCATTGATTAAGATTTCTGACTTTTTCATCACATGTCAGCCCAAGTGTCAGAAAAGCGCTGGAAACAGGGAGATAAGCCTTTTTTGGAAGAAATGGTCAAATTCTTGAATTTTTCATCACACATCATCCCAAATGTCACTAAACAGCTGGAAACGGGGAGATAAGCCGTTTTTGGAAGCAATGGTTAACATTTTGACTTTTTCATCACATATCAGCTCCAGTGTCAGAAAAGCGCTGGAAACAGGGAGATATGCCTTTTTTTGGAAGAAATGGTTAAATTCTTGAATTTTTCATCACACATCATCCCAAATGTCACTAAACAGCTGGAAACGGGGAGATAAGCCTTTTTTGGAAGCATTGATTAAGATTTCTGACTTTTTCATCACATGTCAGCCCAAGTGTCAGAAAAGCGCTGGAAACAGGGAGATAAGCCTTTTTTGGAAGAAATGGTTAAATTCTTGAATTTTTCATCACACATCATCCCCAATGTCACTAAACAGCTGGAAACGGGGAGATAAGCCGTTTTTGGAAGCAATGGTTAACATTTTGACTTTTTCATCACATATCAGCTCCAGTGTCAGAAAAGCGCTGGAAACAGGGAGATATGCCTTTTTTTGGAAGAAATGGTTAAATTCTTGAATTTTTCATCACACATCATCCCAAATGTCACTAAACAGCTGGAAACCGGGAGATAAGCCTTTTTTGGAAGCATTGATTAAGATTTCTGATTTTTTCATCACATGTCAGCCCAAGTGTCAGAAAAGCGCTGGAAACAGGGAGATAAGCCTTTTTTGGAAGAAATGGTCAAATTCTTGAATTTTTCATCACACATCATCCCAAATGTCACCAAACAGCTGGAAACGGGGAGATAAGTTTTTTTTGGAAGCAATGGTTAACATTTTGACTTTTTCATCACATATCAGCTCCAGTGTCAGAAAAGCGCTGGAAACAGGGAGATATGCCTTTTTTTGGAAGAAATGGTTAAATTCTTGAATTTTTCATCACACATCATCCCAAATGTCACTAAACAGCTGGAAACGGGGAGATAAGCCTTTTTTGGAAGCATTGATTAAGATTTCTGACTTTTTCATCACATGTCAGCCCAAGTGTCAGAAAAGCGCTGGAAACAGGGAGATAAGCCTTTTTTGGAAGAAATGGTCAAATTCTTGAATTTTTCATCACACATCATCCCAAATGTCACTAAACAGCTGGAAACGGGGAGATAAGCCGTTTTTGGAAGCAATGGTTAACATTTTGACTTTTTCATCACATATCAGCTCCAGTGTCAGAAAAGCGCTGGAAACAGGGAGATATGCCTTTTTTTGGAAGAAATGGTTAAATTCTTGAATTTTTCATCACACATCATCCCAAATGTCACTAAACAGCTGGAAACGGGGAGATAAGCCTTTTTTGGAAGCATTGATTAAGATTTCTGACTTTTTCATCACATGTCAGCCCAAGTGTCAGAAAAGCGCTGGAAACAGGGAGATAAGCCTTTTTTGGAAGAAATGGTTAAATTCTTGAATTTTTCATCACACATCATCCCAAATGTCACTAAACAGCTGGAAACGGGGAGATAAGTTTTTTTGGAAGCAATGGTTAACATTTTGACTTTTTCATCACATATCAGCTCCAGTGTCAGAAAAGCGCTGGAAACAGGGAGATATGCCTTTTTTTGGAAGAAATGGTTAAATTCTTGAATTTTTCATCACACATCATCCCAAATGTCACTAAACAGCTGGAAACGGGGAGATAAGCCTTTTTTGGAAGCATTGATTAAGATTTCTGACTTTTTCATCACATGTCAGCCCAAGTGTCAGAAAAGCGCTGGAAACAGGGAGATAAGCCTTTTTTGGAAGAAATGGTCAAATTCTTGAATTTTTCATCACACATCATCCCAAATGTCACTAAACAGCTGGAAACGGGGAGATAAGCCGTTTTTGGAAGCAATGGTTAACATTTTGACTTTTTCATCACATATCAGCTCCAGTGTCAGAAAAGCGCTGGAAACAGGGAGATATGCTTTTTTTTGGAAGAAATGGTTAAATTCTTGAATTTTTCATCACACATCATCCCAAATGTCACTAAACAGCTGGAAACGGGGAGATAAGCCTTTTTTGGAAGCAATGATTAAGATTTCTGACTTTTTCATCACATGTCAGCCCAAGTGTCAGAAAAGCGCTGGAAACAGGGAGATAAGCCTTTTTTGGAAGAAATGGTTAAATTCTTGAATTTTTCATCACACATCATCCCAAATGTCACTAAACAGCTGGAAACGGGGAGATAAGCGTTTTTTGGAAGCATTGATTAAGATTTCTGACTTTTTCATCACATGTCAGCCCAAGTGTCAGAAAAGCGCTGGAAACAGGGAGATAAGCCTTTTTTGGAAGAAATGGTTAAATTCTTGAATTTTTCATCACACATCATCCCCAATGTCACTAAACAGCTGGAAACGGGGAGATAAGCCGTTTTTGGAAGCAATGGTTAACATTTTGATTTTTTCATCACATATCAGCTCCAGTGTCAGAAAAGCGCTGGAAACAGGGAGATATGCCTTTTTTTGGAAGAAATGGTTAAATTCTTGAATTTTTCATCACACATTTTCCCAAATGTCACTAAACAGCTGGAAACGGGGAGATAAGCCTTTTTGGAAGCATTGATTAAGATTTCTGACTTTTTCATCACATGTCAGCCCAAGTGTCAGAAAAGCGCTGGAAACAGGGAGATAAGCCTTTTTTGGAAGAAATGGTCAAATTCTTGAATTTTTCATCACACATCATCCCAAATGTCACTAAACAGCTGGAAACGGGGAGATAAGCCGTTTTTGGAAGCAATGGTTAAGATTTCTGACTTTTTCATCACATGTCAGCCCAAGTGTCAGAAAAGCGCTGGAAACAGGGAGATAAGCCTTTTTTGGAAGAAATGGTTAAATTCTTGAATTTTTCATCACACATCATCCCAAATGTCACTAAACAGCTGGAAACAGGGAGATAAGCCTTTTTTGGAAGCATTGATTAAGATTTCTGACTTTTCATCACATGTCAGCCCAAGTGTCAGAAAAGCGCTGGAAACAGGGAGACAAGCCTTTTTTGGAAGAAATGGTCAAATTCTTGAATTTTTCATCACACATCATCCCAAATGTCACTAAACAGCTGGAAACGGGGAGATAAGCCGTTTTTGGAAGCAATGGTTAACATTTTGACTTTTTCATCACATATCAGCTCCAGTGTCAGAAAAGCGCTGGAAACAGGGAGATATGCCTTTTTTTGGAAGAAATGGTTAAATTCTTGAATTTTTCATCACACATCATCCCAAATGTCACTAAACAGCTGGAAACGGGGAGATAAGCCTTTTTTGGAAGCATTGATTAAGATTTCTGACTTTTTCATCACATTTCAGCCCAAGTGTCAGAAAAGCGCTGGAAACAGGGAGATAAGCCTTTTTTGGAAGAAATTGTCAAATTCTTGAATTTTTCATCACACATCATCCCAAATGTCACTAAACAGCTGGAAACGGGGAGATAAGCCGTTTTTGGAAGCAATGGTTAAGATTTCTGACTTTTTCATCACATGTCAGCCCAAGTGTCAGAAAAGCGCTGGAAACAGGGAGATGAGCCTTTTTTGGAAGCATTGATTAAGATTTCTGACTTTTCATCACATGTCAGCCCAAGTGTCAGAAAAGCGCTGGAAACAGGGCGATAAGCCTTTTTTGGAAGAAATGGTCAAATTCTTGAATTTTTCATCACACATCATCCCAAATGTCACTACACAGCTGGAAACGGGGAGATAAGCCGTTTTTGGAAGCAATGGTTAAGATTTCTGACTTTTTCATCACATGTCAGCCCAAGTGTCAGAAAAGCGCTGGAAACAGGGAGATAAGCCTATTTTGGAAGAAATGGTCAAATTCTTGAATTTTTCATCACACATCATCCCAAATGTCACTAAACAGCTGGAAACGGGGAGATAAGTTTTTTTTGGAAGCAATGGTTAACATTTTGACTTTTTCATCACATATCAGCTCCAGTGTCAGAAATGCGCTGGAAACAGGGAGATATGCCTTTTTTTGGAAGAAATGGTTAAATTCTTGAATTTTTCATCACACATCATCCCAAATGTCACTAAACAGCTGGAAACGGGGAGATAAGCCTTTTTTGGAAGCATTGATTAAGATTTCTGACTTTTTCATCACATGTCAGCCCAAGTGTCAGAAAAGCGCTGGAAACAGGGAGATAAGCCTTTTTTGGAAGAAATGGTCAAATTCTTGAATTTTTCATCACACATCATCCCAAATGTCACTAAACAGCTGGAAACGGGGAGATAAGCCGTTTTTGGAAGCAATGGTTAACATTTTGACTTTTTCATCACATATCAGCTCCAGTGTCAGAAAAGCGCTGGAAACAGGGAGATATGCCTTTTTTTGGAAGAAATGGTTAAATTCTTGAATTTTTCATCACACATCATCCCAAATGTCACTAAACAGCTGGAAACGGGGAGATAAGCCTTTTTTGGAAGCATTGATTAAGATTTCTGACTTTTTCATCACATGTCAGCCCAAGTGTCAGAAAAGCGCTGGAAACAGGGAGATAAGCCTTTTTTGGAAGAAATGGTTAAATTCTTGAATTTTTCATCACACATCATCCCCAATGTCACTAAACAGCTGGAAACGGGGAGATAAGCCGTTTTTGGAAGCAATGGTTAACATTTTGACTTTTTCATCACATATCAGCTCCAGTGTCAGAAAAGCGCTGGAAACAGGGAGATATGCCTTTTTTTGGAAGAAATGGTTAAATTCTTGAATTTTTCATCACACATCATCCCAAATGTCACTAAACAGCTGGAAACGGGGAGATAAGCCGTTTTTGGAAGCAATGGTTAAGATTTCTGACTTTTTCATCACATGTCAGCCCAAGTGTCAGAAAAGCGCTGGAAACAGGGAGATAAGCCTTTTTTGGAAGAAATGGTTAAATTCTTGAATTTTTCATCACACATCATCCCAAATGTCACTAAACAGCTGGAAACAGGGAGATAAGCCTTTTTTGGAAGCATTGATTAAGATTTCTGACTTTTCATCACATGTCAGCCCAAGTGTCAGAAAAGCGCTGGAAACAGGGAGACAAGCCTTTTTTGGAAGAAATGGTCAAATTCTTGAATTTTTCATCACACATCATCCCAAATGTCACTAAACAGCTGGAAACGGGGAGATAAGCCGTTTTTGGAAGCAATGGTTAACATTTTGACTTTTTCATCACATATCAGCTCCAGTGTCAGAAAAGCGCTGGAAACAGGGAGATATGCCTTTTTTTGGAAGAAATGGTTAAATTCTTGAATTTTTCATCACACATCATCCCAAATGTCACTAAACAGCTGGAAACGGGGAGATAAGCCTTTTTTGGAAGCATTGATTAAGATTTCTGACTTTTTCATCACATGTCAGCCCAAGTGTCAGAAAAGCGCTGGAAACAGGGAGATATGCCTTTTTTTGGAAGAAATGGTTAAATTCTTGAATTTTTCATCACACATCATCCCAAATGTCACTAAACAGCTGGAAACGGGGAGATAAGCCTTTTTTGGAAGCATTGATTAAGATTTCTGACTTTTTCATCACATGTCAGCCCAAGTGTCAGAAAAGCGCTGGAAACAGGGAGATAAGCCTTTTTTGGAAGAAATGGTTAAATTCTTGAATTTTTCATCACACATCATCCCCAATGTCACTAAACAGCTGGAAACGGGGAGATAAGCCGTTTTTGGAAGCAATGGTTAACATTTTGACTTTTTCATCACATATCAGCTCCAGTGTCAGAAAAGCGCTGGAAACAGGGAGATATGCCTTTTTTTGGAAGAAATGGTTAAATTCTTGAATTTTTCATCACACATCATCCCAAATGTCACTAAACAGCTGGAAACGGGGAGATAAGCCGTTTTTGGAAGCAATGGTTAAGATTTCTGACTTTTTCATCACATGTCAGCCCAAGTGTCAGAAAAGCGCTGGAAACAGGGAGATAAGCCTTTTTTGGAAGAAATGGTTAAATTCTTGAATTTTTCATCACACATCATCCCAAATGTCACTAAACAGCTGGAAACAGGGAGATAAGCCTTTTTTGGAAGCATTGATTAAGATTTCTGACTTTTCATCACATGTCAGCCCAAGTGTCAGAAAAGCGCTGGAAACAGGGAGACAAGCCTTTTTTGGAAGAAATGGTCAAATTCTTGAATTTTTCATCACACATCATCCCAAATGTCACTAAACAGCTGGAAACGGGGAGATAAGCCGTTTTTGGAAGCAATGGTTAACATTTTGACTTTTTCATCACATATCAGCTCCAGTGTCAGAAAAGCGCTGGAAACAGGGAGATATGCCTTTTTTTGGAAGAAATGGTTAAATTCTTGAATTTTTCATCACACATCATCCCAAATGTCACTAAACAGCTGGAAACGGGGAGATAAGCCTTTTTTGGAAGCATTGATTAAGATTTCTGACTTTTTCATCACATGTCAGCCCAAGTGTCAGAAAAGCGCTGGAAACAGGGAGATAAGCCTTTTTTGGAAGAAATGGTCAAATTCTTGAATTTTTCATCACACATCATCCCAAATGTCACTAAACAGCTGGAAACGGGGAGATAAGCCGTTTTTGGAAGCAATGGTTAAGATTTCTGACTTTTTCATCACATGTCAGCCCAAGTGTCAGAAAAGCGCTGGAAACAGGGAGATGAGCCTTTTTTGGAAGCATTGATTAAGATTTCTGACTTTTCATCACATGTCAGCCCAAGTGTCAGAAAAGCGCTGGAAACAGGGAGATAAGCCTTTTTTGGAAGAAATGGTCAAATTCTTGAATTTTTCATCACACATCATCCCAAATGTCACTACACAGCTGGAAACGGGGAGATAAGCCGTTTTTGGAAGCAATGGTTAAGATTTCTGACTTTTTCATCACATGTCAGCCCAAGTGTCAGAAAAGCGCTGGAAACAGGGAGATAAGCCTATTTTGGAAGAAATGGTCAAATTCTTGAATTTTTCATCACACATCATCCCAAATGTCACTAAACAGCTGGAAACGGGGAGATAAGTTTTTTTTGGAAGCAATGGTTAACATTTTGACTTTTTCATCACATATCAGCTCCAGTGTCAGAAAAGCGCTGGAAACAGGGAGATATGCCTTTTTTTGGAAGAAATGGTTAAATTCTTGAATTTTTCATCACACATCATCCCAAATGTCACTAAACAGCTGGAAACGGGGAGATAAGCCTTTTTTGGAAGCATTGATTAAGATTTCTGACTTTTTCATCACATGTCAGCCCAAGTGTCAGAAAAGCGCTGGAAACAGGGAGATAAGCCTTTTTTGGAAGAAATGGTCAAATTCTTGAATTTTTCATCACACATCATCCCAAATGTCACTAAACAGCTGGAAACGGGGAGATAAGCCGTTTTTGGAAGCAATGGTTAACATTTTGACTTTTTCATCACATATCAGCTCCAGTGTCAGAAAAGCGCTGGAAACAGGGAGATATGCCTTTTTTTGGAAGAAATGGTTAAATTCTTGAATTTTTCATCACACATCATCCCAAATGTCACTAAACAGCTGGAAACGGGGAGATAAGCCTTTTTTGGAAGCATTGATTAAGATTTCTGACTTTTTCATCACATGTCAGCCCAAGTGTCAGAAAAGCGCTGGAAACAGGGAGATAAGCCTTTTTTGGAAGAAATGGTTAAATTCTTGAATTTTTCATCACACATCATCCCAAATGTCACTAAACAGCTGGAAACGGGGAGATAAGCCTTTTTTGGAAGCATTGATTAAGATTTCTGACTTTTTCATCACATGTCAGCCCAAGTGTCAGAAAAGCGCTGGAAACAGGGAGATAAGCCTTTTTTGGAAGAAATGGTTAAATTCTTGAATTTTTCATCACACATCATCCCAAATGTCACTAAACAGCTGGAAACGGGGAGATAAGCGTTTTTTGGAAGCATTGATTAAGATTTCTGACTTTTTCATCACATGTCAGCCCAAGTGTCAGAAAAGCGCTGGAAACAGGGAGATAAGCCTTTTTTGGAAGAAATGGTTAAATTCTTGAATTTTTCATCACACATCATCCCCAATGTCACTAAACAGCTGGAAACGGGGAGATAAGCCGTTTTTGGAAGCAATGGTTAAGATTTCTGACTTTTTCATCACATGTCAGCCCAAGTGTCAGAAAAGCGCTGGAAACAGGGAGATAAGCCTTTTTTGGAAGAAATGGTTAAATTCTTGAATTTTTCATCACACATCATCCCCAATGTCACTAAACAGCTGGAAACGGGGAGATAAGCCGTTTTTGGAAGCAATGGTTAACATTTTGACTTTTTCATCACATATCAGCTCCAGTGTCAGAAAAGCGCTGGAAACAGGGAGATATGCCTTTTTTTGGAAGAAATGGTTAAATTCTTGAATTTTTCATCACACATCATCCCAAATGTCACTAAACAGCTGGAAACGGGGAGATAAGCCGTTTTTGGAAGCAATGGTTAAGATTTCTGACTTTTTCATCACATGTCAGCCCAAGTGTCAGAAAAGCGCTGGAAACAGGGAGATAAGCCTTTTTTGGAAGAAATGGTTAAATTCTTGAATTTTTCATCACACATCATCCCAAATGTCACTAAACAGCTGGAAACAGGGAGATAAGCCTTTTTTGGAAGCATTGATTAAGATTTCTGACTTTTCATCACATGTCAGCCCAAGTGTCAGAAAAGCGCTGGAAACAGGGAGACAAGCCTTTTTTGGAAGAAATGGTCAAATTCTTGAATTTTTCATCACACATCATCCCAAATGTCACTAAACAGCTGGAAACGGGGAGATAAGCCGTTTTTGGAAGCAATGGTTAACATTTTGACTTTTTCATCACATATCAGCTCCAGTGTCAGAAAAGCGCTGGAAACAGGGAGATATGCCTTTTTTTGGAAGAAATGGTTAAATTCTTGAATTTTTCATCACACATCATCCCAAATGTCACTAAACAGCTGGAAACGGGGAGATAAGCCTTTTTTGGAAGCATTGATTAAGATTTCTGACTTTTTCATCACATGTCAGCCCAAGTGTCAGAAAAGCGCTGGAAACAGGGAGATATGCCTTTTTTGGAAGAAATGGTCAAATTCTTGAATTTTTCATCACACATCATCCCAAATGTCACTAAACAGCTGGAAACGGGGAGATAAGCCGTTTTTGGAAGCAATGGTTAAGATTTCTGACTTTTTCATCACATGTCAGCCCAAGTGTCAGAAAAGCGCTGGAAACAGGGAGATGAGCCTTTTTTGGAAGCATTGATTAAGATTTCTGACTTTTCATCACATGTCAGCCCAAGTGTCAGAAAAGCGCTGGAAACAGGGAGATAAGCCTTTTTTGGAAGAAATGGTCAAATTCTTGAATTTTTCATCACACATCATCCCAAATGTCACTACACAGCTGGAAACGGGGAGATAAGCCGTTTTTGGAAGCAATGGTTAAGATTTCTGACTTTTTCATCACATGTCAGCCCAAGTGTCAGAAAAGCGCTGGAAACAGGGAGATAAGCCTATTTTGGAAGAAATGGTCAAATTCTTGAATTTTTCATCACACATCATCCCAAATGTCACTAAACAGCTGGAAACGGGGAGATAAGTTTTTTTTGGAAGCAATGGTTAACATTTTGACTTTTTCATCACATATCAGCTCCAGTGTCAGAAAAGCGCTGGAAACAGGGAGATATGCCTTTTTTTGGAAGAAATGGTTAAATTCTTGAATTTTTCATCACACATCATCCCAAATGTCACTAAACAGCTGGAAACGGGGAGATAAGCCTTTTTTGGAAGCATTGATTAAGATTTCTGACTTTTTCATCACATGTCAGCCCAAGTGTCAGAAAAGCGCTGGAAACAGGGAGATAAGCCTTTTTTGGAAGAAATGGTCAAATTCTTGAATTTTTCATCACACATCATCCCAAATGTCACTAAACAGCTGGAAACGGGGAGATAAGCGTTTTTTGGAAGCATTGATTAAGATTTCTGACTTTTTCATCACATGTCAGCCCAAGTGTCAGAAAAGCGCTGGAAACAGGGAGATAAGCCTTTTTTGGAAGAAATGGTTAAATTCTCGAATTTTTCATCACACATCATCCCCAATGTCACTAAACAGCTGGAAACGGGGAGATAAGCCGTTTTTGGAAGCAATGGTTAACATTTTGACTTTTTCATCACATATCAGCTCCAGTGTCAGAAAAGCGCTGGAAACAGGGAGATATGCCTTTTTTTGGAAGAAATGGTTAAATTCTTGAATTTTTCATCACACATCATCCCAAATGTCACTAAACAGCTGGAAACGGGGAGATAAGCCGTTTTTGGAAGCAATGGTTAAGATTTCTGACTTTTTCATCACATGTCAGCCCAAGTGTCAGAAAAGCGCTGGAAACAGGGAGATAAGCCTTTTTTGGAAGAAATGGTTAAATTCTTGAATTTTTCATCACACATCATCCCAAATGTCACTAAACAGCTGGAAACAGGGAGATAAGCGTTTTTTGGAAGCATTGATTAAGATTTCTGACTTTTTCATCACATGTCAGCCCAAGTGTCAGAAAAGCGCTGGAAACAGGGAGATAAGCCTTTTTTGGAAGAAATGATTAAATTCTTGAATTTTTCATCACACATCATCCCCAATGTCACTAAACAGCTGGAAACGGGGAGATAAGCCGTTTTTGGAAGCAATGGTTAACATTTTGACTTTTTCATCACATATCAGCTCCAGTGTCAGAAAAGCGCTGGAAACAGGGAGATATGCCTTTTTTTGGAAGAAATGGTTAAATTCTTGAATTTTTCATCACACATCATCCCAAATGTCACTAAACAGCTGGAAACGGGGAGATAAGCCTTTTTTGGAAGCATTGATTAAGATTTCTGACTTTTTCATCACATGTCAGCCCAAGTGTCAGAAAAGCGCTGGAAACAGGGAGATAAGCCTTTTTTGGAAGAAATGGTCAAATTCTTGAATTTTTCATCACACATCATCCCAAATGTCACTAAACAGCTGGAAACGGGGAGATAAGCCGTTTTTGGAAGCAATGGTTAAGATTTCTGACTTTTTCATCACATGTCAGCCCAAGTGTCAGAAAAGCGCTGGAAACAGGGAGATGAGCCTTTTTTGGAAGCATTGATTAAGATTTCTGACTTTTCATCACATGTCAGCCCAAGTGTCAGAAAAGCGCTGGAAACAGGGAGATAAGCCTTTTTTGGAAGAAATGGTCAAATTCTTGAATTTTTCATCACACATCATCCCAAATGTCACTACACAGCTGGAAACGGGGAGATAAGCCGTTTTTGGAAGCAATGGTTAACATTTTGACTTTTTCATCACATATCAGCTCCAGTGTCAGAAAAGCGCTGGAAACAGGGAGATATGCCTTTTTTTGGAAGAAATGGTTAAATTCTTGAATTTTTCATCACACATCATCCCAAATGTCACTAAACAGCTGGAAACGGGGAGATAAGCCTTTTTTGGAAGCATTGATTAAGATTTCTGACTTTTTCATCACATGTCAGCCCAAGTGTCAGAAAAGCGCTGGAAACAGGGAGATAAGCCTTTTTTGGAAGAAATGGTCAAATTCTTGAATTTTTCATCACACATCATCCCAAATGTCACTAAACAGCTGGAAACGGGGAGATAAGCCGTTTTTGGAAGCAATGGTTAACATTTTGACTTTTTCATCACATATCAGCTCCAGTGTCAGAAAAGCGCTGGAAACAGGGAGATATGCCTTTTTTTGGAAGAAATGGTTAAATTCTTGAATTTTTCATCACACATCATCCCAAATGTCACTAAACAGCTGGAAACGGGGAGATAAGCCTTTTTTGGAAGCATTGATTAAGATTTCTGACTTTTTCATCACATGTCAGCCCAAGTGTCAGAAAAGCGCTGGAAACAGGGAGATAAGCCTTTTTTGGAAGAAATGGTCAAATTCTTGAATTTTTCATCACACATCATCCCAAATGTCACTAAACAGCTGGAAACGGGGAGATAAGCCGTTTTTGGAAGCAATGGTTAACATTTTGACTTTTTCATCACATATCAGCTCCAATGTCAGAAAAGCGCTGGAAACAGGGAGATATGCCTTTTTTTGGAAGAAATGGTTAAATTCTTGAATTTTTCATCACACATCATCCCAAATGTCACTAAACAGCTGGAAACGGGGAGATAAGCCGTTTTTGGAAGCAATGGTTAAGATTTCTGACTTTTTCATCACATGTCAGCCCAAGTGTCAGAAAAGCGCTGGAAACAGGGAGATAAGCCTTTTTTGGAAGAAATGGTTAAATTCTTGAATTTTTCATCACACATCATCCCAAATGTCACTAAACAGCTGGAAACAGGGAGATAAGCCTTTTTTGGAAGCATTGATTAAGATTTCTGACTTTTCATCACATGTCAGCCCAAGCGTCAGAAAAGCGCTGGAAACAGGGAGACAAGCCTTTTTTGGAAGAAATGGTCAAATTCTTGAATTTTTCATCACACATCATCCCAAATGTCACTAAACAGCTGGAAACGGGGAGATAAGCCGTTTTTGGAAGCAATGGTTAACATTTTGACTTTTTCATCACATATCAGCTCCAGTGTCAGAAAAGCGCTGGAAACAGGGAGATATGCCTTTTTTTGGAAGAAATGGTTAAATTCTTGAATTTTTCATCACACATCATCCCAAATGTCACTAAACAGCTGGAAACGGGAAGATAAGCCTTTTTTGGAAGCATTGATTAAGATTTCTGACTTTTTCATCACATGTCAGCCCAAGTGTCAGAAAAGCGCTGGAAACAGGGAGATAAGCCTTTTTTGGAAGAAATGGTCAAATTCTTGAATTTTTCATCACACATCATCCCAAATGTCACTAAACAGCTGGAAACGGGGAGATAAGCCGTTTTTGGAAGCAATGGTTAAGATTTCTGACTTTTTCATCACATGTCAGCCCAAGTGTCAGAAAAGCGCTGGAAACAGGGAGATGAGCCTTTTTTGGAAGCATTGATTAAGATTTCTGACTTTTCATCACATGTCAGCCCAAGTGTCACTAAACAGCTGGAAACGGGGAGATAAGCCGTTTTTGGAAGCAATGGTTAAGATTTCTGACTTTTTCATCACATGTCAGCCCAAGTGTCAGAAAAGCGCTGGAAACAGGGAGATGAGCCTTTTTTGGAAGCATTGATTAAGATTTCTGACTTTTCATCACATGTCAGCCCAAGTGTCAGAAAAGCGCTGGAAACAGGGAGATAAGCCTTTTTTGGAAGAAATGGTCAAATTCTTGAATTTTTCATCACACATCATCCCAAATGTCACTACACAGCTGGAAACGGGGAGATAAGCCGTTTTTGGAAGCATTGATTAAGATTTCTGACTTTTTCATCACATGTCAGCCCAAGTGTCAGAAAAGCGCTGGAAACAGGGAGATAAGCCTTTTTTGGAAGAAATGGTTAAATTCTTGAATTTTTCATCACACATCATCCCCAATGTCACTAAACAGCTGGAAACGGGGAGATAAGCTGTTTTTGGAAGCAATGGTTAACATTTTGACTTTTTCATCACATATCAGCTCCAGTGTCAGAAAAGCGCTGGAAACAGGGAGATATGCCTTTTTTTGGAAGAAATGGTTAAATTCTTGAATTTTTCATCACACATCATCCCAAATGTCACTAAACAGCTGGAAACGGGGAGATAAGCCGTTTTTGGAAGCAATGGTTAAGATTTCTGACTTTTTCATCACATGTCAGCCCAAGTGTCAGAAAAGCGCTGGAAACAGGGAGATAAGCCTTTTTTGGAAGAAATGGTTAAATTCTTGAATTTTTCATCACACATCATCCCAAATGTCACTAAACAGCTGGAAACAGGGAGATAAGCCTTTTTTGGAAGCATTGATTAAGATTTCTGACTTTTCATCACATGTCAGCCCAAGCGTCAGAAAAGCGCTGGAAACAGGGAGACAAGCCTTTTTTGGAAGAAATGGTCAAATTCTTGAATTTTTCATCACACATCATCCCAAATGTCACTAAACAGCTGGAAACGGGGAGATAAGCCGTTTTTGGAAGCAATGGTTAACATTTTGACTTTTTCATCACATATCAGCTCCAGTGTCAGAAAAGCGCTGGAAACAGGGAGATATGCCTTTTTTTGGAAGAAATGGTTAAATTCTTGAATTTTTCATCACACATCATCCCAAATGTCACTAAACAGCTGGAAACGGGAAGATAAGCCTTTTTTGGAAGCATTGATTAAGATTTCTGACTTTTTCATCACATGTCAGCCCAAGTGTCAGAAAAGCGCTGGAAACAGGGAGATAAGCCTTTTTTGGAAGAAATGGTCAAATTCTTGAATTTTTCATCACACATCATCCCAAATGTCACTAAACAGCTGGAAACGGGGAGATAAGCCGTTTTTGGAAGCAATGGTTAAGATTTCTGACTTTTTCATCACATGTCAGCCCAAGTGTCAGAAAAGCGCTGGAAACAGGGAGATGAGCCTTTTTTGGAAGCATTGATTAAGATTTCTGACTTTTCATCACATGTCAGCCCAAGTGTCAGAAAAGCGCTGGAAACAGGGAGATAAGCCTTTTTTGGAAGAAATGGTCAAATTCTTGAATTTTTCATCACACATCATCCCAAATGTCACTACACAGCTGGAAACGGGGAGATAAGCCGTTTTTGGAAGCAATGGTTAACATTTTGACTTTTTCATCACATATCAGCTCCAGTGTCAGAAAAGCGCTGGAAACAGGGAGATATGCCTTTTTTTGGAAGAAATGGTTAAATTCTTGAATTTTTCATCACACATCATCCCAAATGTCACTAAACAGCTGGAAACGGGGAGATAAGCCTTTTTTGGAAGCATTGATTAAGATTTCTGACTTTTTCATCACATGTCAGCCCAAGTGTCAGAAAAGCGCTGGAAACAGGGAGATAAGCCTTTTTTGGAAGAAATGGTTAAATTCTTGAATTTTTCATCACACATCATCCCAAATGTCACTAAACAGCTGGAAACGGGGAGATAAGCGTTTTTTGGAAGCATTGATTAAGATTTCTGACTTTTTCATCACATGTCAGCCCAAGTGTCAGAAAAGCGCTGGAAACAGGGAGATAAGCCTTTTTTGGAAGAAATGGTTAAATTCTTGAATTTTTCATCACACATCATCCCCAATGTCACTAAACAGCTGGAAACGGGGAGATAAGCCGTTTTTGGAAGCAATGGTTAACATTTTGACTTTTTCATCACATATCAGCTCCAGTGTCAGAAAAGCGCTGGAAACAGGGAGATATGCCTTTTTTTGGAAGAAATGGTTAAATTCTTGAATTTTTCATCACACATCATCCCCAATGTCACTAAACAGCTGGAAACGGGGAGATAAGCCGTTTTTGGAAGCAATGGTTAACATTTTGACTTTTTCATCACATATCAGCTCCAGTGTCAGAAAAGCGCTGGAAACAGGGAGATATGCCTTTTTTTGGAAGAAATGGTTAAATTCTTGAATTTTTCATCACACATCATCCCAAATGTCACTAAACAGCTGGAAACGGGGAGATAAGCCGTTTTTGGAAGCAATGGTTAAGATTTCTGACTTTTTCATCACATGTCAGCCCAAGTGTCAGAAAAGCGCTGGAAACAGGGAGATAAGCCTTTTTTGGAAGAAATGGTTAAATTCTTGAATTTTTCATCACACATCATCCCAAATGTCACTAAACAGCTGGAAACAGGGAGATAAGCGTTTTTTGGAAGCATTGATTAAGATTTCTGACTTTTTCATCACATGTCAGCCCAAGTGTCAGAAAAGCGCTGGAAACAGGGAGATAAGCCTTTTTTGGAAGAAATGGTTAAATTCTTGAATTTTTCATCACACATCATCCCCAATGTCACTAAACAGCTGGAAACGGGGAGATAAGCCGTTTTTGGAAGCAATGGTTAACATTTTGACTTTTTCATCACATATCAGCTCCAGTGTCAGAAAAGCGCTGGAAACAGGGAGATATGCCTTTTTTTGGAAGAAATGGTTAAATTCTTGAATTTTTCATCACACATCATCCCAAATGTCACTAAACAGCTGGAAACGGGGAGATAAGCCGTTTTTGGAAGCAATGGTTAAGATTTCTGACTTTTTCATCACATGTCAGCCCAAGTGTCAGAAAAGCGCTGGAAACAGGGAGATAAGCCTTTTTTGGAAGAAATGGTCAAATTCTTGAATTTTTCATCACACATCATCCCAAATGTCACTAAACAGCTGGAAACGGGGAGATAAGCCGTTTTTGGAAGCAATGGTTAAGATTTCTGACTTTTTCATCACATGTCAGCCCAAGTGTCAGAAAAGCGCTGGAAACAGGGAGATAAGCCTATTTTGGAAGAAATGGTCAAATTCTTGAATTTTTCATCACACATCATCCCAAATGTCACTAAACAGCTGGAAACGGGGAGATAAGTTTTTTTTGGAAGCAATGGTTAACATTTTGACTTTTTCATTACATATCAGCTCCAGTGTCAGAAAAGCGCTGGAAACAGGGAGATATGCCTTTTTTTGGAAGAAATGGTCAAATTCTTGAATTTTTCATCACACATCATCCCAAATGTCACTAAACAGCTGGAAACGGGGAGATAAGCCGTTTTTGGAAGCATTGATTAAGATTTCTGACTTTTTCATCACATGTCAGCCCAAGTGTCAGAAAAGCGCTGGAAACAGGGAGATAAGCCTTTTTTGGAAGAAATGGTCAAATTCTTGAATTTTTCATCACACATCATCCCAAATGTCACTAAACAGCTGGAAACGGGGAGATAAGCCGTTTTTGGAAGCAATGGTTAACATTTTGACTTTTTCATCACATATCAGCTCCAGTGTCAGAAAAGCGCTGGAAACAGGGAGATATGCCTTTTTTTGGAAGAAATGGTTAAATTCTTGAATTTTTCATCACACATCATCCCAAATGTCACTAAACAGCTGGAAACGGGGAGATAAGCCTTTTTTGGAAGCATTGATTAAGATTTCTGACTTTTTCATCACATGTCAGCCCAAGTGTCAGAAAAGCGCTGGAAACAGGGAGATAAGCCTTTTTTGGAAGAAATGGTTAAATTCTTGAATTTTTCATCACACATCATCCCAAATGTCACTAAACAGCTGGAAACGGGGAGATAAGCGTTTTTTGGAAGCATTGATTAAGATTTCTGACTTTTTCATCACATGTCAGCCCAAGTGTCAGAAAAGCGCTGGAAACAGGGAGATAAGCCTTTTTTGGAAGAAATGGTTAAATTCTTGAATTTTTCATCACACATCATCCCAAATGTCACTACACAGCTGGAAACGGGGAGATAAGCCGTTTTTGGAAGCATTGATTAAGATTTCTGACTTTTTCATCACATGTCAGCCCAAGTGTCAGAAAAGCGCTGGAAACAGGGAGATAAGCCTTTTTTGGAAGAAATGGTTAAATTCTTGAATTTTTCATCACACATCATCCCCAATGTCACTAAACAGCTGGAAACGGGGAGATAAGCTGTTTTTGGAAGCAATGGTTAACATTTTGACTTTTTCATCACATATCAGCTCCAGTGTCAGAAAAGCGCTGGAAACAGGGAGATATGCCTTTTTTTGGAAGAAATGGTTAAATTCTTGAATTTTTCATCACACATCATCCCAAATGTCACTAAACAGCTGGAAACGGGGAGATAAGCCGTTTTTGGAAGCAATGGTTAAGATTTCTGACTTTTTCATCACATGTCAGCCCAAGTGTCAGAAAAGCGCTGGAAACAGGGAGATAAGCCTTTTTTGGAAGAAATGGTTAAATTCTTGAATTTTTCATCACACATCATCCCAAATGTCACTAAACAGCTGGAAACAGGGAGATAAGCCTTTTTTGGAAGCATTGATTAAGATTTCTGACTTTTCATCACATGTCAGCCCAAGCGTCAGAAAAGCGCTGGAAACAGGGAGACAAGCCTTTTTTGGAAGAAATGGTCAAATTCTTGAATTTTTCATCACACATCATCCCAAATGTCACTAAACAGCTGGAAACGGGGAGATAAGCCGTTTTTGGAAGCAATGGTTAACATTTTGACTTTTTCATCACATATCAGCTCCAGTGTCAGAAAAGCGCTGGAAACAGGGAGATATGCCTTTTTTTGGAAGAAATGGTTAAATTCTTGAATTTTTCATCACACATCATCCCAAATGTCACTAAACAGCTGGAAACGGGAAGATAAGCCTTTTTTGGAAGCATTGATTAAGATTTCTGACTTTTTCATCACATGTCAGCCCAAGTGTCAGAAAAGCGCTGGAAACAGGGAGATAAGCCTTTTTTGGAAGAAATGGTCAAATTCTTGAATTTTTCATCACACATCATCCCAAATGTCACTAAACAGCTGGAAACGGGGAGATAAGCCGTTTTTGGAAGCAATGGTTAAGATTTCTGACTTTTTCATCACATGTCAGCCCAAGTGTCAGAAAAGCGCTGGAAACAGGGAGATGAGCCTTTTTTGGAAGCATTGATTAAGATTTCTGACTTTTCATCACATGTCAGCCCAAGTGTCAGAAAAGCGCTGGAAACAGGGAGATAAGCCTTTTTTGGAAGAAATGGTCAAATTCTTGAATTTTTCATCACACATCATCCCAAATGTCACTACACAGCTGGAAACGGGGAGATAAGCCGTTTTTGGAAGCAATGGTTAACATTTTGACTTTTTCATCACATATCAGCTCCAGTGTCAGAAAAGCGCTGGAAACAGGGAGATATGCCTTTTTTTGGAAGAAATGGTTAAATTCTTGAATTTTTCATCACACATCATCCCAAATGTCACTAAACAGCTGGAAACGGGGAGATAAGCCTTTTTTGGAAGCATTGATTAAGATTTCTGACTTTTTCATCACATGTCAGCCCAAGTGTCAGAAAAGCGCTGGAAACAGGGAGATAAGCCTTTTTTGGAAGAAATGGTTAAATTCTTGAATTTTTCATCACACATCATCCCAAATGTCACTAAACAGCTGGAAACGGGGAGATAAGCGTTTTTTGGAAGCATTGATTAAGATTTCTGACTTTGTCATCACATGTCAGCCCAAGTGTCAGAAAAGCGCTGGAAACAGGGAGATAAGCCTTTTTTGGAAGAAATGGTTAAATTCTTGAATTTTTCATCACACATCATCCCCAATGTCACTAAACAGCTGGAAACGGGGAGATAAGCCGTTTTTGGAAGCAATGGTTAACATTTTGACTTTTTCATCACATATCAGCTCCAGTGTCAGAAAAGCGCTGGAAACAGGGAGATATGCCTTTTTTTGGAAGAAATGGTTAAATTCTTGAATTTTTCATCACACATCATCCCCAATGTCACTAAACAGCTGGAAACGGGGAGATAAGCCGTTTTTGGAAGCAATGGTTAACATTTTGACTTTTTCATCACATATCAGCTCCAGTGTCAGAAAAGCGCTGGAAACAGGGAGATATGCCTTTTTTTGGAAGAAATGGTTAAATTCTTGAATTTTTCATCACACATCATCCCAAATGTCACTAAACAGCTGGAAACGGGGAGATAAGCCGTTTTTGGAAGCAATGGTTAAGATTTCTGACTTTTTCATCACATGTCAGCCCAAGTGTCAGAAAAGCGCTGGAAACAGGGAGATAAGCCTTTTTTGGAAGAAATGGTTAAATTCTTGAATTTTTCATCACACATCATCCCAAATGTCACTAAACAGCTGGAAACAGGGAGATAAGCGTTTTTTGGAAGCATTGATTAAGATTTCTGACTTTTTCATCACATGTCAGCCCAAGTGTCAGAAAAGCGCTGGAAACAGGGAGATAAGCCTTTTTTGGAAGAAATGGTTAAATTCTTGAATTTTTCATCACACATCATCCCCAATGTCACTAAACAGCTGGAAACGGGGAGATAAGCCGTTTTTGGAAGCAATGGTTAACATTTTGACTTTTTCATCACATATCAGCTCCAGTGTCAGAAAAGCGCTGGAAACAGGGAGATATGCCTTTTTTTGGAAGAAATGGTTAAATTCTTGAATTTTTCATCACACATCATCCCAAATGTCACTAAACAGCTGGAAACGGGGAGATAAGCCGTTTTTGGAAGCAATGGTTAAGATTTCTGACTTTTTCATCACATGTCAGCCCAAGTGTCAGAAAAGCGCTGGAAACAGGGAGATAAGCCTTTTTTGGAAGAAATGGTCAAATTCTTGAATTTTTCATCACACATCATCCCAAATGTCACTAAACAGCTGGAAACGGGGAGATAAGCCGTTTTTGGAAGCAATGGTTAAGATTTCTGACTTTTTCATCACATGTCAGCCCAAGTGTCAGAAAAGCGCTGGAAACAGGGAGATAAGCCTATTTTGGAAGAAATGGTCAAATTCTTGAATTTTTCATCACACATCATCCCAAATGTCACTAAACAGCTGGAAACGGGGAGATAAGTTTTTTTTGGAAGCAATGGTTAACATTTTGACTTTTTCATTACATATCAGCTCCAGTGTCAGAAAAGCGCTGGAAACAGGGAGATATGCCTTTTTTTGGAAGAAATGGTCAAATTCTTGAATTTTTCATCACACATCATCCCAAATGTCACTAAACAGCTGGAAACGGGGAGATAAGCCGTTTTTGGAAGCATTGATTAAGATTTCTGACTTTTTCATCACATGTCAGCCCAAGTGTCAGAAAAGCGCTGGAAACAGGGAGATAAGCCTTTTTTGGAAGAAATGGTCAAATTCTTGAATTTTTCATCACACATCATCCCAAATGTCACTAAACAGCTGGAAACGGGGAGATAAGCCGTTTTTGGAAGCAATGGTTAACATTTTGACTTTTTCATCACATATCATCTCCAGTGTCAGAAAAGCGCTGGAAACAGGGAGATATGCCTTTTTTTGGAAGAAATGGTTAAATTCTTGAATTTTTCATCACACATCATCCCAAATGTCACTAAACAGCTGGAAACGGGGAGATAAGCCTTTTTTGGAAGCATTGATTAAGATTTCTGACTTTTTCATCACATGTCAGCCCAAGTGTCAGAAAAGCGCTGGAAACAGGGAGATAAGCCTTTTTTGGAAGAAATGGTTAAATTCTTGAATTTTTCATCACACATCATCCCAAATGTCACTAAACAGCTGGAAACGGGGAGATAAGCGTTTTTTGGAAGCATTGATTAAGATTTCTGACTTTTTCATCACATGTCAGCCCAAGTGTCAGAAAAGCGCTGGAAACAGGGAGATAAGCCTTTTTTGGAAGAAATGGTTAAATTCTTGAATTTTTCATCACACATCATCCCCAATGTCACTAAACAGCTGGAAACGGGGAGATAAGCTGTTTTTGGAAGCAATGGTTAACATTTTGACTTTTTCATCACATATCAGCTCCAGTGTCAGAAAAGCGCTGGAAACAGGGAGATATGCCTTTTTTTGGAAGAAATGGTTAAATTCTTGAATTTTTCATCACACATCATCCCAAATGTCACTAAACAGCTGGAAACGGGGAGATAAGCCGTTTTTGGAAGCAATGGTTAAGATTTCTGACTTTTTCATCACATGTCAGCCCAAGTGTCAGAAAAGCGCTGGAAACAGGGAGATAAGCCTTTTTTGGAAGAAATGGTTAAATTCTTGAATTTTTCATCACACATCATCCCAAATGTCACTAAACAGCTGGAAACAGGGAGATAAGCCTTTTTTGGAAGCATTGATTAAGATTTCTGACTTTTCATCACATGTCAGCCCAAGCGTCAGAAAAGCGCTGGAAACAGGGAGACAAGCCTTTTTTGGAAGAAATGGTCAAATTCTTGAATTTTTCATCACACATCATCCCAAATGTCACTAAACAGCTGGAAACGGGGAGATAAGCCGTTTTTGGAAGCAATGGTTAACATTTTGACTTTTTCATCACATATCAGCTCCAGTGTCAGAAAAGCGCTGGAAACAGGGAGATATGCCTTTTTTTGGAAGAAATGGTTAAATTCTTGAATTTTTCATCACACATCATCCCAAATGTCACTAAACAGCTGGAAACGGGGAGATTAGTTTTTTTTGGAAGCAATGGTTAACATTTTGACTTTTTCATTACATATCAGCTCCAGTGTCAGAAAAGCGCTGGAAACAGGGAGATATGCCTTTTTTTGGAAGAAATGGTCAAATTCTTGAATTTTTCATCACACATCATCCCAAATGTCACTAAACAGCTGGAAACGGGGAGATAAGCCGTTTTTGGAAGCATTGATTAAGATTTCTGACTTTTTCATCACATGTCAGCCCAAGTGTCAGAAAAGCGCTGGAAACAGGGAGATAAGCCTTTTTTGGAAGAAATGGTCAAATTCTTGAATTTTTCATCACACATCATCCCAAATGTCACTAAACAGCTGGAAACGGGGAGATAAGCCGTTTTTGGAAGCAATGGTTAACATTTTGACTTTTTCATCACATATCAGCTCCAGTGTCAGAAAAGCGCTGGAAACAGGGAGATATGCCTTTTTTTGGAAGAAATGGTTAAATTCTTGAATTTTTCATCACACATCATCCCAAATGTCACTAAACAGCTGGAAACGGGGAGATAAGCCTTTTTTGGAAGCATTGATTAAGATTTCTGACTTTTTCATCACATGTCAGCCCAAGTGTCAGAAAAGCGCTGGAAACAGGGAGATAAGCCTTTTTTGGAAGAAATGGTTAAATCTTGAATTTTTCATCACACATCATCCCAAATGTCACTAAACAGCTGGAAACGGGGAGATAAGCGTTTTTTGGAAGCATTGATTAAGATTTCTGACATTTTCATCACATGTCAGCCCAAGTGTCAGAAAAGCGCTGGAAACAGGGAGATAAGCCTTTTTTGGAAGAAATGGTTAAATTCTTGAATTTTTCATCACACATCATCCCAAATGTCACTACACAGCTGGAAACGGGGAGATAAGCCGTTTTTGGAAGCATTGATTAAGATTTCTGACTTTTTCATCACATGTCAGCCCAAGTGTCAGAAAAGCGCTGGAAACAGGGAGATAAGCCTTTTTTGGAAGAAATGGTTAAATTCTTGAATTTTTCATCACACATCATCCCCAATGTCACTAAACAGCTGGAAACGGGGAGATAAGCTGTTTTTGGAAGCAATGGTTAACATTTTGACTTTTTCATCACATATCAGCTCCAGTGTCAGAAAAGCGCTGGAAACAGGGAGATATGCCTTTTTTTGGAAGAAATGGTTAAATTCTTGAATTTTTCATCACACATCATCCCAAATGTCACTAAACAGCTGGAAACGGGGAGATAAGCCGTTTTTGGAAGCAATGGTTAAGATTTCTGACTTTTTCATCACATGTCAGCCCAAGTGTCAGAAAAGCGCTGGAAACAGGGAGATAAGCCTTTTTTGGAAGAAATGGTTAAATTCTTGAATTTTTCATCACACATCATCCCAAATGTCACTAAACAGCTGGAAACAGGGAGATAAGCCTTTTTTGGAAGCATTGATTAAGATTTCTGACTTTTCATCACATGTCAGCCCAAGCGTCAGAAAAGCGCTGGAAACAGGGAGACAAGCCTTTTTTGGAATAAATGGTCAAATTCTTGAATTTTTCATCACACATCATCCCAAATGTCACTAAACAGCTGGAAACGGGGAGATAAGCCGTTTTTGGAAGCAATGGTTAACATTTTGACTTTTTCATCACATATCAGCTCCAGTGTCAGAAAAGCGCTGGAAACAGGGAGATATGCCTTTTTTTGGAAGAAATGGTTAAATTCTTGAATTTTTCATCACACATCATCCCAAATGTCACTAAACAGCTGGAAACGGGAAGATAAGCCTTTTTTGGAAGCATTGATTAAGATTTCTGACTTTTTCATCACATGTCAGCCCAAGTGTCAGAAAAGCGCTGGAAACAGGGAGATAAGCCTTTTTTGGAAGAAATGGTCAAATTCTTGAATTTTTCATCACACATCATCCCAAATGTCACTAAACAGCTGGAAACGGGGAGATAAGCCGTTTTTGGAAGCAATGGTTAAGATTTCTGACTTTTTCATCACATGTCAGCCCAAGTGTCAGAAAAGCGCTGGAAACAGGGAGATGAGCCTTTTTTGGAAGCATTGATTAAGATTTCTGACTTTTCATCACATGTCAGCCCAAGTGTCAGAAAAGCGCTGGAAACAGGGAGATAAGCCTTTTTTGGAAGAAATTGTCAAATTCTTGAATTTTTCATCACACATCATCCCAAATGTCACTACACAGCTGGAAACGGGGAGATAAGCCGTTTTTGGAAGCAATGGTTAACATTTTGACTTTTTCATCACATATCAGCTCCAGTGTCAGAAAAGCGCTGGAAACAGGGAGATATGCCTTTTTTTGGAAGAAATGGTTAAATTCTTGAATTTTTCATCACACATCATCCCAAATGTCACTAAACAGCTGGAAACGGGGAAATAAGCCTTTTTTGGAAGCATTGATTAAGATTTCTGACTTTTTCATCACATGTCAGCCCAAGTGTCAGAAAAGCGCTGGAAACAGGGAGATAAGCCTTTTTTGGAAGAAATGGTTAAATTCTTGAATTTTTCATCACACATCATCCCAAATGTCACTAAACAGCTGGAAACGGGGAGATAAGCGTTTTTTGGAAGCATTGATTAAGATTTCTGACTTTTTCATCACATGTCAGCCCAAGTGTCAGAAAAGCGCTGGAAACAGGGAGATAAGCCTTTTTTGGAAGAAATGGTTAAATTCTTGAATTTTTCATCACACATCATCCCCAATGTCACTAAACAGCTGGAAACGGGGAGATAAGCCGTTTTTGGAAGCAATGGTTAAGATTTCTGACTTTTTCATCACATATCAGCTCCAGTGTCAGAAAAGCGCTGGAAACAGGGAGATATGCCTTTTTTTGGAAGAAATGGTTAAATTCTTGAATTTTTCATCACACATCATCCCCAATGTCACTAAACAGCTGGAAACGGGGAGATAAGCCGTTTTTGGAAGCAATGGTTAACATTTTGACTTTTTCATCACATATCAGCTCCAGTGTCAGAAAAGCGCTGGAAACAGGGAGATATGCCTTTTTTTGGAAGAAATGGTTAAATTCTTGAATTTTTCATCACACATCATCCCAAATGTCACTAAACAGCTGGAAACGGGGAGATAAGCCGTTTTTGGAAGCAATGGTTAAGATTTCTGACTTTTTCATCACATGTCAGCCCAAGTGTCAGAAAAGCGCTGGAAACAGGGAGATAAGCCTTTTTTGGAAGAAATGGTCAAATTCTTGAATTTTTCATCACACATCATCCCAAATGTCACTAAACAGCTGGAAACGGGGAGATAAGCCGTTTTTGGAAGCAATGGTTAAGATTTCTGACTTTTTCATCACATGTCAGCCCAAGTGTCAGAAAAGCGCTGGAAACAGGGAGATAAGCCTATTTTGGAAGAAATGGTCAAATTCTTGAATTTTTCATCACACATCATCCCAAATGTCACTAAACAGCTGGAAACGGGGAGATAAGTTTTTTTTGGAAGCAATGGTTAACATTTTGACTTTTTCATTACATATCAGCTCCAGTGTCAGAAAAGCGCTGGAAACAGGGAGATATGCCTTTTTTTGGAAGAAATGGTCAAATTCTTGAATTTTTCATCACACATCATCCCAAATGTCACTAAACAGCTGGAAACGGGGAGATAAGCCGTTTTTGGAAGCATTGATTAAGATTTCTGACTTTTTCATCACATGTCAGCCCAAGTGTCAGAAAAGCGCTGGAAACAGGGAGATAAGCCTTTTTTGGAAGAAATGGTCAAATTCTTGAATTTTTCATCACACATCATCCCAAATGTCACTAAACAGCTGGAAACGGGGAGATAAGCCGTTTTTGGAAGCAATGGTTAACATTTTGACTTTTTCATCACATATCAGCTCCAGTGTCAGAAAAGCGCTGGAAACAGGGAGATATGCCTTTTTTTGGAAGAAATGGTTAAATTCTTGAATTTTTCATCACACATCATCCCAAATGTCACTAAACAGCTGGAAACGGGGAGATAAGCCTTTTTTGGAAGCATTGATTAAGATTTCTGACTTTTTCATCACATGTCAGCCCAAGTGTCAGAAAAGCGCTGGAAACAGGGAGATAAGCCTTTTTTGGAAGAAATGGTTAAATTCTTGAATTTTTCATCACACATCATCCCAAATGTCACTAAACAGCTGGAAACGGGGAGATAAGCGTTTTTTGGAAGCATTGATTAAGATTTCTGACTTTTCATCACATGTCAGCCCAAGCGTCAGAAAAGCGCTGGAAACAGGGAGACAAGCCTTTTTTGGAAGAAATGGTCAAATTCTTGAATTTTTCATCACACATCATCCCAAATGTCACTAAACAGCTGGAAACGGGGAGATAAGCCGTTTTTGGAAGCAATGGTTAACATTTTGACTTTTTCATCACATATCAGCTCCAGTGTCAGAAAAGCGCTGGAAACAGGGAGATATGCCTTTTTTTGGAAGAAATGGTTAAATTCTTGAATTTTTCATCACACATCATCCCAAATGTCACTAAACAGCTGGAAACGGGGAGATAAGCCGTTTTTGGAAGCAATGGTTAAGATTTCTGACTTTTTCATCACATGTCAGCCCAAGTGTCAGAAAAGCGCTGGAAACAGGGAGATGAGCCTTTTTTGGAAGCATTGATTAAGATTTCTGACTTTTCATCACATGTCAGCCCAAGTGTCAGAAAAGCGCTGGAAACAGGGAGATAAGCCTTTTTTGGAAGAAATGGTCAAATTCTTGAATTTTTCATCACACATCATCCCAAATGTCACTACACAGCTGGAAACGGGGAGATAAGCCGTTTTTGGAAGCAATGGTTAACATTTTGACTTTTTCATCACATATCAGCTCCAGTGTCAGAAAAGCGCTGGAAACAGGGAGATATGCCTTTTTTTGGAAGAAATGGTTAAATTCTTGAATTTTTCATCACACATCATCCCAAATGTCACTAAACAGCTGGAAACGGGGAGATAAGCCTTTTTTGGAAGCATTGATTAAGATTTCTGACTTTTTCATCACATGTCAGCCCAAGTGTCAGAAAAGCGCTGGAAACAGGGAGATAAGCCTTTTTTGGACGAAATGGTTAAATTCTTGAATTTTTCATCACACATCATCCCAAATGTCACTAAACAGCTGGAAACGGGGAGATAAGCGTTTTTTGGAAGCATTGATTAAGATTTCTGACTTTTTCATCACATGTCAGCCCAAGTGTCAGAAAAGCGCTGGAAACAGGGAGATAAGCCTTTTTTGGAAGAAATGGTTAAATTCTTGAATTTTTCATCACACATCATCCCCAATGTCACTAAACAGCTGGAAACGGGGAGATAAGCCGTTTTTGGAAGCAATGGTTAACATTTTGACTTTTTCATCACATATCAGCTCCAGTGTCAGAAAAGCGCTGGAAACAGGGAGATATGCCTTTTTTTGGAAGAAATGGTTAAATTCTTGAATTTTTCATCACACATCATCCCAAATGTCACTAAACAGCTGGAAACGGGGAGATAAGCCGTTTTTGGAAGCAATGGTTAAGATTTCTGACTTTTTCATCACATGTCAGCCCAAGTGTCAGAAAAGCGCTGGAAACAGGGAGATAAGCCTTTTTTGGAAGAAATGGTTAAATTCTTGAATTTTTCATCACACATCATCCCAAATGTCACTAAACAGCTGGAAACAGGGAGATAAGCCTTTTTTGGAAGCATTGATTAAGATTTCTGACTTTTCATCACATGTCAGCCCAAGTGTCAGAAAAGCGCTGGAAACAGGGAGACAAGCCTTTTTTGGAAGAAATGGTCAAATTCTTGAATTTTTCATCACACATCATCCCAAATGTCACTAAACAGCTGGAAACGGGGAGATAAGCCGTTTTTGGAAGCAATGGTTAACATTTTGACTTTTTCATCACATATCAGCTCCAGTGTCAGAAAAGCGCTGGAAACAGGGAGATATGCCTTTTTTTGGAAGAAATGGTTAAATTCTTGAATTTTTCATCACACATCATCCCAAATGTCACTAAACAGCTGGAAACGGGGAGATAAGCCGTTTTTGGAAGCAATGGTTAAGATTTCTGACTTTTTCATCACATGTCAGCCCAAGTGTCAGAAAAGCGCTGGAAACAGGGAGATAAGCCTATTTTGGAAGAAATGGTCAAATTCTTGAATTTTTCATCACACATCATCCCAAATGTCACTAAACAGCTGGAAACGGGGAGATAAGTTTTTTTTGGAAGCAATGGTTAACATTTTGACTTTTTCATTACATATCAGCTCCAGTGTCAGAAAAGCGCTTGAAACAGGGAGATATGCCTTTTTTTGGAAGAAATGGTCAAATTCTTGAATTTTTCATCACACATCATCCCAAATGTCACTAAACAGCTGGAAACGGGGAGATAAGCCGTTTTTGGAAGCAATGGTTAAGATTTCTGACTTTTTCATCACATGTCAGCCCAAGTGTCAGAAAAGCGCTGGAAACAGGGAGATGAGCCTTTTTTGGAAGCATTGATTAAGATTTCTGACTTTTCATCACATGTCAGCCCAAGTGTCAGAAAAGCGCTGGAAACAGGGAGATAAGCCTTTTTTGGAAGAAATGGTCAAATTCTTGAATTTTTCATCACACATCATCCCAAATGTCACTACACAGCTGGAAACGGGGAGATAAGCCGTTTTTGGAAGCAATGGTTAAGATTTCTGACTTTTTCATCACATGTCAGCCCAAGTGTCAGAAAAGCGCTGGAAACAGGGAGATAAGCCTATTTTGGAAGAAATGGTCAAATTCTTGAATTTTTCATCACACATCATCCCAAATGTCACTAAACAGCTGGAAACGGGGAGATAAGCCTTTTTTGGAAGCATTGATTAAGATTTCTGACTTTTTCATCACATGTCAGCCCAAGTGTCAGAAAAGCGCTGGAAACAGGGAGATAAGCCTTTTTTGGAAGAAATGGTCAAATTCTTGAATTTTTCATCACACATCATCCCAAATGTCACTACACAGCTGGAAACGGGGAGATAAGCCGTTTTTGGAAGCAATGGTTAAGATTTCTGACTTTTTCATCACATGTCAGCCCAAGTGTCAGAAAAGCGCTGGAAACAGGGAGATAAGCCTATTTTGGAAGAAATGGTCAAATTCTTGAATTTTTCATCACACATCATCCCAAATGTCACTAAACAGCTGGAAACGGGGAGATAAGTTTTTTTTGGAAGCAATGGTTAACATTTTGACTTTTTCATCACATATCAGCTCCAGTGTCAGAAAAGCGCTGGAAACAGGGAGATATGCCTTTTTTTGGAAGAAATGGTTAAATTCTTGAATTTTTCATCACACATCATCCCAAATGTCACTAAACAGCTGGAAACGGGGAGATAAGCCTTTTTGGAAGCATTGATTAAGATTTCTGACTTTTTCATCACATGTCAGCCCAAGTGTCAGAAAAGCGCTGGAAACAGGGAGATAAGCCTTTTTTGGAAGAAATGGTCAAATTCTTGAATTTTTCATCACACATCATCCCAAATGTCACTAAACAGCTGGAAACGGGGAGATAAGCCGTTTTTGGAAGCAATGGTTAACATTTTGACTTTTTCATCACATATCAGCTCCAGTGTCAGAAAAGCGCTGGAAACAGGGAGATATGCCTTTTTTTGGAAGAAATGGTTAAATTCTTGAATTTTTCATCACACATCATCCCAAATGTCACTAAACAGCTGGAAACGGGGAGATAAGCCTTTTTTGGAAGCATTGATTAAGATTTCTGACTTTTTCATCACATGTCAGCCCAAGTGTCAGAAAAGCGCTGGAAACAGGGAGATAAGCCTTTTTTGGAAGAAATGGTTAAATTCTTGAATTTTTCATCACACATCATCCCAAATGTCACTAAACAGCTGGAAACGGGGAGATAAGCGTTTTTTGGAAGCATTGATTAAGATTTCTGACTTTTTCATCACATGTCAGCCCAAGTGTCAGAAAAGCGCTGGAAACAGGGAGATAAGCCTTTTTTGGAAGAAATGGTTAAATTCTTGAATTTTTCATCACACATCATCCCCAATGTCACTAAACAGCTGGAAACGGGGAGATAAGCCGTTTTTGGAAGCAATGGTTAACATTTTGACTTTTTCATCACATATCAGCTCCAGTGTCAGAAAAGCGCTGGAAACAGGGAGATATGCCTTTTTTTGGAAGAAATGGTTAAATTCTTGAATTTTTCATCACACATCATCCCAAATGTCACTAAACAGCTGGAAACGGGGAGATAAGCCGTTTTTGGAAGCAATGGTTAAGATTTCTGACTTTTTCATCACATGTCAGCCCAAGTGTCAGAAAAGCGCTGGAAACAGGGAGATAAGCCTTTTTTGGAAGAAATGGTTAAATTCTTGAATTTTTCATCACACATCATCCGAAATGTCACTAAACAGCTGGAAACAGGGAGATAAGCCTTTTTTGGAAGCATTGATTAAGATTTCTGACTTTTCATCACATGTCAGCCCAAGTGTCAGAAAAGCGCTGGAAACAGGGAGACAAGCCTTTTTTGGAAGAAATGGTCAAATTCTTGAATTTTTCATCACACATCATCCCAAATGTCACTAAACAGCTGGAAACGGGGAGATAAGCCGTTTTTGGAAGCAATGGTTAACATTTTGACTTTTTCATCACATATCAGCTCCAGTGTCAGAAAAGCGCTGGAAACAGGGAGATATGCCTTTTTTTGGAAGAAATGGTTAAATTCTTGAATTTTTCATCACACATCATCCCAAATGTCACTAAACAGCTGGAAACGGGGAGATAAGCCTTTTTTGGAAGCATTGATTAAGATTTCTGACTTTTTCATCACATGTCAGCCCAAGTGTCAGAAAAGCGCTGGAAACAGGGAGATAAGCCTTTTTTGGAAGAAATGGTCAAATTCTTGAATTTTTCATCACACATCATCCCAAATGTCACTAAACAGCTGGAAACGGGGAGATAAGCCGTTTTTGGAAGCAATGGTTAAGATTTCTGACTTTTTCATCACATGTCAGCCCAAGTGTCAGAAAAGCGCTGGAAACAGGGAGATAAGCCTATTTTGGAAGAAATGGTCAAATTCTTGAATTTTTCATCACACATCATCCCAAATGTCACTAAACAGCTGGAAACGGGGAGATAAGTTTTTTTTGGAAGCAATGGTTAACATTTTGACTTTTTCATTACATATCAGCTCCAGTGTCAGAAAAGCGCTGGAAACAGGGAGATATGCCTTTTTTTGGAAGAAATGGTTAAATTCTTGAATTTTTCATCACACATCATCCCAAATGTCACTAAACAGCTGGAAACGGGGAGATAAGCCTTTTTTGGAAGCATTGATTAAGATTTCTGACTTTTTCATCACATGTCAGCCCAAGTGTCAGAAAAGCGCTGGAAACAGGGAGATAAGCCTTTTTTGGAAGAAATGGTCAAATTCTTGAATTTTTCATCACACATCATCCCAAATGTCACTACACAGCTGGAAACGGGGAGATAAGCCGTTTTTGGAAGCAATGGTTAAGATTTCTGACTTTTTCATCACATGTCAGCCCAAGTGTCAGAAAAGCGCTGGAAACAGGGAGATTAGCCTATTTTGGAAGAAATGGTCAAATTCTTGAATTTTTCATCACACATCATCCCAAATGTCACTAAACAGCTGGAAACGGGGAGATAAGTTTTTTTTGGAAGCAATGGTTAACATTTTGACTTTTTCATCACATATCAGCTCCAGTGTCAGAAAAGCGCTGGAAACAGGGAGATATGCCTTTTTTTGGAAGAAATGGTTAAATTCTTGAATTTTTCATCACACATCATCCCAAATGTCACTAAACAGCTGGAAACGGGGAGATAAGCCTTTTTGGAAGCATTGATTAAGATTTCTGACTTTTTCATCACATGTCAGCCCAAGTGTCAGAAAAGCGCTGGAAACAGGGAGATAAGCCTTTTTTGGAAGAAATGGTTAAATTCTTGAATTTTTCATCACACATCATCCCCAATGTCACTAAACAGCTGGAAACGGGGAGATAAGCCGTTTTTGGAAGCAATGGTTAACATTTTGACTTTTTCATCACATATCAGCTCCAGTGTCAGAAAAGCGCTGGAAACAGGGAGATATGCCTTTTTTTGGAAGAAATGGTTAAATTCTTGAATTTTTCATCACACATCATCCCAAATGTCACTAAACAGCTGGAAACGGGGAGATAAGCCTTTTTTGGAAGCATTGATTAAGATTTCTGACTTTTTCATCACATGTCAGCCCAAGTGTCAGAAAAGCGCTGGAAACAGGGAGATAAGCCTTTTTTGGAAGAAATGGTTAAATTCTTGAATTTTTCATCACACATCATCCCAAATGTCACTAAACAGCTGGAAACGGGGAGATAAGCGTTTTTTGGAAGCATTGATTAAGATTTCTGACTTTTTCATCACATGTCAGCCCAAGTGTCAGAAAAGCGCTGGAAACAGGGAGATAAGCCTTTTTTGGAAGAAATGGTTAAATTCTTGAATTTTTCATCACACATCATCCCCAATGTCACTAAACAGCTGGAAACGGGGAGATAAGCCGTTTTTGGAAGCAATGGTTAACATTTTGACTTTTTCATCACATATCAGCTCCAGTGTCAGAAAAGCGCTGGAAACAGGGAGATATGCCTTTTTTTGGAAGAAATGGTTAAATTCTTGAATTTTTCATCACACATCATCCCAAATGTCACTAAACAGCTGGAAACGGGGAGATAAGCCGTTTTTGGAAGCAATGGTTAAGATTTCTGACTTTTTCATCACATGTCAGCCCAAGTGTCAGAAAAGCGCTGGAAACAGGGAGATAAGCCTTTTTTGGAAGAAATGGTTAAATTCTTGAATTTTTCATCACACATCATCCGAAATGTCACTAAACAGCTGGAAACAGGGAGATAAGCCTTTTTTGGAAGCATTGATTAAGATTTCTGACTTTTCATCACATGTCAGCCCAAGTGTCAGAAAAGCGCTGGAAACAGGGAGACAAGCCTTTTTTGGAAGAAATGGTCAAATTCTTGAATTTTTCATCACACATCATCCCAAATGTCACTAAACAGCTGGAAACGGGGAGATAAGCCGTTTTTGGAAGCAATGGTTAACATTTTGACTTTTTCATCACATATCAGCTCCAGTGTCAGAAAAGCGCTGGAAACAGGGAGATATGCCTTTTTTTGGAAGAAATGGTTAAATTCTTGAATTTTTCATCACACATCATCCCAAATGTCACTAAACAGCTGGAAACGGGGAGATAAGCCTTTTTTGGAAGCATTGATTAAGATTTCTGACTTTTTCATCACATGTCAGCCCAAGTGTCAGAAAAGCGCTGGAAACAGGGAGATAAGCCTTTTTTGGAAGAAATGGTCAAATTCTTGAATTTTTCATCACACATCATCCCAAATGTCACTAAACAGCTGGAAACGGGGAGATAAGCCGTTTTTGGAAGCAATGGTTAAGATTTCTGACTTTTTCATCACATGTCAGCCCAAGTGTCAGAAAAGCGCTGGAAACAGGGAGATAAGCCTATTTTGGAAGAAATGGTCAAATTCTTGAATTTTTCATCACACATCATCCCAAATGTCACTAAACAGCTGGAAACGGGGAGATAAGTTTTTTTTGGAAGCAATGGTTAACATTTTGACTTTTTCATTACATATCAGCTCCAGTGTCAGAAAAGCGCTGGAAACAGGGAGATATGCCTTTTTTTGGAAGAAATGGTTAAATTCTTGAATTTTTCATCACACATCATCCCAAATGTCACTAAACAGCTGGAAACGGGGAGATAAGCCTTTTTTGGAAGCATTGATTAAGATTTCTGACTTTTTCATCACATGTCAGCCCAAGTGTCAGAAAAGCGCTGGAAACATGGAGATAAGCCTTTTTTGGAAGAAATGGTCAAATTCTTGAATTTTTCATCACACATCATCCCAAATGTCACTAAACAGCTGGAAACGGGGAGATAAGCCGTTTTTGGAAGCAATGGTTAACATTTTGACTTTTTCATCACATATCAGCTCCAGTGTCAGAAAAGCGCTGGAAACAGGGAGATATGCCTTTTTTTGGAAGAAATGGTTAAATTCTTGAATTTTTCATCACACATCATCCCAAATGTCACTAAACAGCTGGAAACCGGGAGATAAGCCTTTTTTGGAAGCATTGATTAAGATTTCTGATTTTTTCATCACATGTCAGCCCAAGTGTCAGAAAAGCGCTGGAAACAGGGAGATAAGCCTTTTTTGGAAGAAATGGTTAAATTCTTGAATTTTTCATCACACAACATCCCAAATGTCACTAAACAGCTGGAAACGGGGAGATAAGCCTTTTTTGGAAGCATTGATTAAGATTTCTGACTTTTTCATCACATGTCAGCCCAAGTGTCAGAAAAGCGCTGGAAACAGGGAGATAAGCCTTTTTTGGAAGAAATGGTTAAATTCTTGAATTTTTCATCACACATCATCCCAAATGTCACTAAACAGCTGGAAACGGGGAGATGAGCCTTTTTTGGAAGCATTGATTAAGATTTCTGACTTTTCATCACATGTCAGCCCAAGTGTCAGAAAAGCGCTGGAAACAGGGAGATAAGCCTTTTTTGGAAGAAATGGTCAAATTCTTGAATTTTTCATCACACATCATCCCAAATGTCACTACACAGCTGGAAACGGGGAGATAAGCCGTTTTTGGAAGCAATGGTTAAGATTTCTGACTTTTTCATCACATGTCAGCCCAAGTGTCAGAAAAGCGCTGGAAACAGGGAGATAAGCCTATTTTGGAAGAAATGGTCAAATTCTTGAATTTTTCATCACACATCATCCCAAATGTCACTAAACAGCTGGAAACGGGGAGATAAGTTTTTTTTGGAAGCAATGGTTAACATTTTGACTTTTTCATCACATATCAGCTCCAGTGTCAGAAAAGCGCTGGAAACAGGGAGATATGCCTTTTTTTGGAAGAAATGGTTAAATTCTTGAATTTTTCATCACACATCATCCCAAATGTCACTAAACAGCTGGAAACGGGGAGATAAGCGTTTTCTGGAAGCATTGATTAAGATTTCTGACTTTTCATCACATGTCAGCCCAAGTGTCAGAAAAGCGCTGGAAACATGGAGATAAGCCTTTTTTGGAAGAAATGGTCAAATTCTTGAATTTTTCATCACACATCATCCCAAATGTCACTAAACAGCTGGAAACGGGGAGATAAGCCGTTTTTGGAAGCAATGGTTAACATTTTGACTTTTTCATCACATATCAGCTCCAGTGTCAGAAAAGCGCTGGAAACAGGGAGATATGCCTTTTTTTGGAAGAAATGGTTAAATTCTTGAATTTTTCATCACACATCATCCCAAATGTCACTAAACAGCTGGAAACCGGGAGATAAGCCTTTTTTGGAAGCATTGATTAAGATTTCTGACTTTTTCATCACATGTCAGCCCAAGTGTCAGAAAAGCGCTGGAAACAGGGAGATAAGCCTATTTTGGAAGAAATGGTCAAATTCTTGAATTTTTCATCACACATCATCCCAAATGTCACTAAACAGCTGGAAACGGGGAGATAAGTTTTTTTTGGAAGCAATGGTTAACATTTTGACTTTTTCATCACATATCAGCTCCAGTGTCAGAAAAGCGCTGGAAACAGGGAGATATGCCTTTTTTTGGAAGAAATGGTCAAATTCTTGAATTTTTCATCACACATCATCCCAAATGTCACTAAACAGCTGGAAAAGGGGAGATAAGCCGTTTTTGGAAGCAATGGTTAACATTTTGACTTTTTCATCACATATCAGCTCCAGTGTCAGAAAAGCGCTGGAAACAGGGAGATATGCCTTTTTTTGGAAGAAATGGTTAAATTCTTGAATTTTTCATCACACATCATCCCAAATGTCACTAAACAGCTGGAAACGGGGAGATAAGCCTTTTTTGGAAGCATTGATTAAGATTTCTGACTTTTTCATCACATGTCAGCCCAAGTGTCAGAAAAGCGCTGGAAACAGGGAGATAAGCCTTTTTTGGAAGAAATGGTCAAATTCTTGAATTTTTCATCACACATCATCCCAAATGTCACTAAACAGCTGGAAACGGGGAGATAAGCCTTTTTTGGAAGCATTGATTAAGATTTCTGACTTTTTCATCACATGTCAGCCCAAGTGTCAGAAAAGCGCTGGAAACAGGGAGATAAGCCTTTTTTGGAAGAAATGGTTAAATTCTTGAATTTTTCATCACACATCATCCCAAATGTCACTAAACAGCTGGAAACGGGGAGATAAGCGTTTTTTGGAAGCATTGATTAAGAGTTCTGACTTTTCATCACATGTCAGCCCAAGTGTCAGAAAAGCGCTGGAAACATGGAGATAAGCCTTTTTTGGAAGAAATGGTCAAATTCTTGAATTTTTCATCACACATCATCCCAAATGTCACTAAACAGCTGGAAACCGGGAGATAAGCCGTTTTTGGAAGCAATGGTTAACATTTTGACTTTTTCATCACATATCAGCTCCAGTGTCAGAAAAGCGCTGGAAACAGGGAGATATGCCTTTTTTTGGAAGAAATGGTTAAATTCTTGAATTTTTCATCACACATCATCCCAAATGTCACTAAACAGCTGGAAACCGGGAGATAAGCCTTTTTTGGAAGCATTGATTAAGATTTCTGATTTTTTCATCACATGTCAGCCCAAGTGTCAGAAAAGCGCTGGAAACAGGGAGATAAGCCTTTTTTGGAAGAAATGGTTAAATTCTTGAATTTTTCATCACACAACATCCCAAATGTCACTAAACAGCTGGAAACGGGGAGATAAGCCTTTTTTGGAAGCATTGATTAAGATTTCTGACTTTTTCATCACATGTCAGCCCAAGTGTCAGAAAAGCGCTGGAAACAGGGAGATAAGCCTTTTTTGGAAGAAATGGTTAAATTCTTGAATTTTTCATCACACATCATCCCAAATGTCACTAAACAGCTGGAAACGGGGAGATGAGCCTTTTTTGGAAGCATTGATTAAGATTTCTGACTTTTCATCACATGTCAGCCCAAGTGTCAGAAAAGCGCTGGAAACAGGGAGATAAGCCTTTTTTGGAAGAAATGGTCAAATTCTTGAATTTTTCATCACACATCATCCCAAATGTCACTACACAGCTGGAAACGGGGAGATAAGCCGTTTTTGGAAGCAATGGTTAAGATTTCTGACTTTTTCATCACATGTCAGCCCAAGTGTCAGAAAAGCGCTGGAAACAGGGAGATAAGCCTATTTTGGAAGAAATGGTCAAATTCTTGAATTTTTCATCACACATCATCCCAAATGTCACTAAACAGCTGGAAACGGGGAGATAAGTTTTTTTTGGAAGCAATGGTTAACATTTTGACTTTTTCATCACATATCAGCTCCAGTGTCAGAAAAGCGCTGGAAACAGGGAGATATGCCTTTTTTTGGAAGAAATGGTTAAATTCTTGAATTTTTCATCACACATCATCCCAAATGTCACTAAACAGCTGGAAACGGGGAGATAAGCGTTTTCTGGAAGCATTGATTAAGATTTCTGACTTTTCATCACATGTCAGCCCAAGTGTCAGAAAAGCGCTGGAAACATGGAGATAAGCCTTTTTTGGAAGAAATGGTCAAATTCTTGAATTTTTCATCACACATCATCCCAAATGTCACTAAACAGCTGGAAACGGGGAGATAAGCCGTTTTTGGAAGCAATGGTTAACATTTTGACTTTTTCATCACATATCAGCTCCAGTGTCAGAAAAGCGCTGGAAACAGGGAGATATGCCTTTTTTTGGAAGAAATGGTTAAATTCTTGAATTTTTCATCACACATCATCCCAAATGTCACTAAACAGCTGGAAACCGGGAGATAAGCCTTTTTTGGAAGCATTGATTAAGATTTCTGACTTTTTCATCACATGTCAGCCCAAGTGTCAGAAAAGCGCTGGAAACAGGGAGATAAGCCTATTTTGGAAGAAATGGTCAAATTCTTGAATTTTTCATCACACATCATCCCAAATGTCACTAAACAGCTGGAAACGGGGAGATAAGTTTTTTTTGGAAGCAATGGTTAACATTTTGACTTTTTCATCACATATCAGCTCCAGTGTCAGAAAAGCGCTGGAAACAGGGAGATATGCCTTTTTTTGGAAGAAATGGTCAAATTCTTGAATTTTTCATCACACATCATCCCAAATGTCACTAAACAGCTGGAAACGGGGAGATAAGCCTTTTTTGGAAGCATTGATTAAGATTTCTGACTTTTTCATCACATGTCAGCCCAAGTGTCAGAAAAGCGCTGGAAACAGGGAGATAAGCCTTTTTTGGAAGAAATGGTTAAATTCTTGAATTTTTCATCACACATCATCCCAAATGTCACTAAACAGCTGGAAACGGGGAGATAAGCGTTTTTTGGAAGCATTGATTAAGATTTCTGACTTTTCATCACATGTCAGCCCAAGTGTCAGAAAAGCGCTGGAAACATGGAGATAAGCCTTTTTTGGAAGAAATGGTCAAATTCTTGAATTTTTCATCACACATCATCCCAAATGTCACTAAACAGCTGGAAACGGGGAGATAAGCCGTTTTTGGAAGCAATGGTTAACATTTTGACTTTTTCATCACATATCAGCTCCAGTGTCAGAAAAGCGCTGGAAACAGGGAGATATGCCTTTTTTTGGAAGAAATGGTTAAATTCTTGAATTTTTCATCACACATCATCCCAAATGTCACTAAACAGCTGGAAACCGGGAGATAAGCCTTTTTTGGAAGCATTGATTAAGATTTCTGATTTTTTCATCACATGTCAGCCCAAGTGTCAGAAAAGCGCTGGAAACAGGGAGATAAGCCTTTTTTGGAAGAAATGGTCAAATTCTTGAATTTTTCATCACACATCATCCCAAATGTCACTAAACAGATGGAAACGGGGAGATAAGCCGTTTTTGGAAGCAATGGTTAACATTTTGACTTTTTCATCACATATCAGCTCCAGTGTCAGAAAAGCGCTGGAAACAGGGAGATATGCCTTTTTTTGGAAGAAATGGTTAAATTCTTGAATTTTTCATCACACATCATCCCAAATGTCACTAAACAGCTGGAAACGGGGAGATAAGCCTTTTTTGGAAGCATTGATTAAGATTTCTGACTTTTTCATCACATGTCAGCCCAAGTGTCAGAAAAGCGCTGGAAACAGGGAGATAAGCCTTTTTTGGAAGAAATGGTTAAATTCTTGAATTTTTCATCACACATCATCCCAAATGTCACTAAACAGCTGGAAACGGGGAGATAAGCGTTTTTTGGAAGCATTGATTAAGATTTCTGACTTTTTCATCACATGTCAGCCCAAGTGTCAGAAAAGCGCTGGAAACAGGGAGATAAGCCTTTTTTGGAAGAAATGGTTAAATTCTTGAATTTTTCATCACACATCATCCCCAATGTCACTAAACAGCTGGAAACGGGGAGATAAGCCGTTTTTGGAAGCAATGGTTAACATTTTGACTTTTTCATCACATATCAGCTCCAGTGTCAGAAAAGCGCTGGAAACAGGGAGATATGCCTTTTTTTGGAAGAAATGGTTAAATTCTTGAATTTTTCATCACACATCATCCCAAATGTCACTAAACAGCTGGAAACGGGGAGATAAGCCGTTTTTGGAAGCAATGGTTAAGATTTCTGACTTTTTCATCACATGTCAGCCCAAGTGTCAGAAAAGCGCTGGAAACAGGGAGATAAGCCTTTTTTGGAAGAAATGGTTAAATTCTTGAATTTTTCATCACACATCATCCCAAATGTCACTAAACAGCTGGAAACGGGGAGATAAGCCGTTTTTGGAAGCAATGGTTAACATTTTGACTTTTTCATCACATATCAGCTCCAGTGTCAGAAAAGCGCTGGAAACAGGGAGATATGCCTTTTTTTGGAAGAAATGGTTAAATTCTTGAATTTTTCATCACACATCATCCCAAATGTCACTAAACAGCTGGAAACGGGAAGATAAGCCTTTTTTGGAAGCATTGATTAAGATTTCTGACTTTTTCATCACATGTCAGCCCAAGTGTCAGAAAAGCGCTGGAAACAGGGAGATAAGCCTTTTTTGGAAGAAATGGTCAAATTCTTGAATTTTTCATCACACATCATCCCAAATGTCACTAAACAGCTGGAAACGGGGAGATAAGCCGTTTTTGGAAGCAATGGTTAAGATTTCTGACTTTTTCATCACATGTCAGCCCAAGTGTCAGAAAAGCGCTGGAAACAGGGAGATAAGCCTATTTTGGAAGAAATGGTCAAATTCTTGAATTTTTCATCACACATCATCCCAAATGTCACTAAACAGCTGGAAACGGGGAGATAAGTTTTTTTTGGAAGCAATGGTTAACATTTTGACTTTTTCATCACATATCAGCTCCAGTGTCAGAAAAGCGCTGGAAACAGGGAGATATGCCTTTTTTTGGAAGAAATGGTTAAATTCTTGAATTTTTCATCACACATCATCCCAAATGTCACTAAACAGCTGGAAACGGGGAGATAAGCCTTTTTTGGAAGCATTGATTAAGATTTCTGACTTTTTCATCACATGTCAGCCCAAGTGTCAGAAAAGCGCTGGAAACAGGGAGATAAGCCTTTTTTGGAAGAAATGGTCAAATTCTTGAATTTTTCATCACACATCATCCCAAATGTCACTACACAGCTGGAAACGGGGAGATAAGCCGTTTTTGGAAGCAATGGTTAAGATTTCTGACTTTTTCATCACATGTCAGCCCAAGTGTCAGAAAAGCGCTGGAAACAGGGAGATAAGCCTATTTTGGAAGAAATGGTCAAATTCTTGAATTTTTCATCACACATCATCCCAAATGTCACTAAACAGCTGGAAACGGGGAGATAAGTTTTTTTTGGAAGCAATGGTTAACATTTTGACTTTTTCATCACATATCAGCTCCAGTGTCAGAAAAGCGCTGGAAACAGGGAGATAAGCCTTTTTTGGAAGAAATGGTTAAATTCTTGAATTTTTCATCACACATCATCCCAAATGTCACTAAACAGCTGGAAACGGGGAGATAAGCGTTTTTTGGAAGCATTGATTAAGATTTCTGACTTTTCATCACATGTCAGCCCAAGTGTCAGAAAAGCGCTGGAAACATGGAGATAAGCCTTTTTTGGAAGAAATGGTCAAATTCTTGAATTTTTCATCACACATCATCCCAAATGTCACTAAACAGCTGGAAACGGGGAGATAAGCCGTTTTTGGAAGCAATGGTTAACATTTTGACTTTTTCATCACATATCAGCTCCAGTGTCAGAAAAGCGCTGGAAACAGGGAGATATGCCTTTTTTTGGAAGAAATGGTTAAATTCTTGAATTTTTCATCACACATCATCCCAAATGTCACTAAACAGCTGGAAACCGGGAGATAAGCCTTTTTTGGAAGCATTGATTAAGATTTCTGATTTTTTCATCACATGTCAGCCCAAGTGTCAGAAAAGCGCTGGAAACAGGGAGATAAGCCTTTTTTGGAAGAAATGGTCAAATTCTTGAATTTTTCATCACACATCATCCCAAATGTCACTAAACAGATGGAAACGGGGAGATAAGCCGTTTTTGGAAGCAATGGTTAACATTTTGACTTTTTCATCACATATCAGCTCCAGTGTCAGAAAAGCGCTGGAAACAGGGAGATATGCCTTTTTTTGGAAGAAATGGTTAAATTCTTGAATTTTTCATCACACATCATCCCAAATGTCACTAAACAGCTGGAAACGGGGAGATAAGCCTTTTTTGGAAGCATTGATTAAGATTTCTGACTTTTTCATCACATGTCAGCCCAAGTGTCAGAAAAGCGCTGGAAACAGGGAGATAAGCCTTTTTTGGAAGAAATGGTTAAATTCTTGAATTTTTCATCACACATCATCCCAAATGTCACTAAACAGCTGGAAACGGGGAGATAAGCGTTTTTTGGAAGCATTGATTAAGATTTCTGACTTTTTCATCACATGTCAGCCCAAGTGTCAGAAAAGCGCTGGAAACAGGGAGATAAGCCTTTTTTGGAAGAAATGGTTAAATTCTTGAATTTTTCATCACACATCATCCCCAATGTCACTAAACAGCTGGAAACGGGGAGATAAGCCGTTTTTGGAAGCAATGGTTAACATTTTGACTTTTTCATCACATATCAGCTCCAGTGTCAGAAAAGCGCTGGAAACAGGGAGATATGCCTTTTTTTGGAAGAAATGGTTAAATTCTTGAATTTTTCATCACACATCATCCCAAATGTCACTAAACAGCTGGAAACGGGGAGATAAGCCGTTTTTGGAAGCAATGGTTAAGATTTCTGACTTTTTCATCACATGTCAGCCCAAGTGTCAGAAAAGCGCTGGAAACAGGGAGATAAGCCTTTTTTGGAAGAAATGGTTAAATTCTTGAATTTTTCATCACACATCATCCCAAATGTCACTAAACAGCTGGAAACAGGGAGATAAGCCTTTTTTGGAAGCATTGATTAAGATTTCTGACTTTTCATCACATGTCAGCCCAAGTGTCAGAAAAGCGCTGGAAACAGGGAGACAAGCCTTTTTTGGAAGAAATGGTCAAATTCTTGAATTTTTCATCACACATCATCCCAAATGTCACTAAACAGCTGGAAACGGGGAGATAAGCCGTTTTTGGAAGCAATGGTTAACATTTTGACTTTTTCATCACATATCAGCTCCAGTGTCAGAAAAGCGCTGGAAACAGGGAGATATGCCTTTTTTTGGAAGAAATGGTTAAATTCTTGAATTTTTCATCACACATCATCCCAAATGTCACTAAACAGCTGGAAACGGGAAGATAAGCCTTTTTTGGAAGCATTGATTAAGATTTCTGACTTTTTCATCACATGTCAGCCCAAGTGTCAGAAAAGCGCTGGAAACAGGGAGATAAGCCTTTTTTGGAAGAAATGGTCAAATTCTTGAATTTTTCATCACACATCATCCCAAATGTCACTAAACAGCTGGAAACGGGGAGATAAGCCGTTTTTGGAAGCAATGGTTAAGATTTCTGACTTTTTCATCACATGTCAGCCCAAGTGTCAGAAAAGCGCTGGAAACAGGGAGATAAGCCTATTTTGGAAGAAATGGTCAAATTCTTGAATTTTTCATCACACATCATCCCAAATGTCACTAAACAGCTGGAAACGGGGAGATAAGTTTTTTTTGGAAGCAATGGTTAACATTTTGACTTTTTCATTACATATCAGCTCCAGTGTCAGAAAAGCGCTGGAAACAGGGAGATATGCCTTTTTTTGGAAGAAATGGTTAAATTCTTGAATTTTTCATCACACATCATCCCAAATGTCACTAAACAGCTGGAAACGGGGAGATAAGCCTTTTTTGGAAGCATTGATTAAGATTTCTGACTTTTTCATCACATGTCAGCCCAAGTGTCAGAAAAGCGCTGGAAACAGGGAGATAAGCCTTTTTTGGAAGAAATGGTCAAATTCTTGAATTTTTCATCACACATCATCCCAAATGTCACTACACAGCTGGAAACGGGGAGATAAGCCGTTTTTGGAAGCAATGGTTAAGATTTCTGACTTTTTCATCACATGTCAGCCCAAGTGTCAGAAAAGCGCTGGAAACAGGGAGATAAGCCTATTTTGGAAGAAATGGTCAAATTCTTGAATTTTTCATCACACATCATCCCAAATGTCACTAAACAGCTGGAAACGGGGAGATAAGTTTTTTTTGGAAGCAATGGTTAACATTTTGACTTTTTCATCACATATCAGCTCCAGTGTCAGAAAAGCGCTGGAAACAGGGAGATATGCCTTTTTTTGGAAGAAATGGTTAAATTCTTGAATTTTTCATCACACATCATCCCAAATGTCACTAAACAGCTGGAAACGGGGAGATAAGCCTTTTTGGAAGCATTGATTAAGATTTCTGACTTTTTCATCACATGTCAGCCCAAGTGTCAGAAAAGCGCTGGAAACAGGGAGATAAGCCTTTTTTGGAAGAAATGGTCAAATTCTTGAATTTTTCATCACACATCATCCCAAATGTCACTAAACAGCTGGAAACGGGGAGATAAGCCGTTTTTGGAAGCAATGGTTAACATTTTGACTTTTTCATCACATATCAGCTCCAGTGTCAGAAAAGCGCTGGAAACAGGGAGATATGCCTTTTTTTGGAAGAAATGGTTAAATTCTTGAATTTTTCATCACACATCATCCCAAATGTCACTAAACAGCTGGAAACGGGGAGATAAGCCTTTTTTGGAAGCATTGATTAAGATTTCTGACTTTTTCATCACATGTCAGCCCAAGTGTCAGAAAAGCGCTGGAAACAGGGAGATAAGCCTTTTTTGGAAGATATGGTTAAATTCTTGAATTTTTCATCACACATCATCCCCAATGTCACTAAACAGCTGGAAACGGGGAGATAAGCCGTTTTTGGAAGCAATGGTTAACATTTTGACTTTTTCATCACATATCAGCTCCAGTGTCAGAAAAGCGCTGGAAACAGGGAGATATGCCTTTTTTTGGAAGAAATGGTTAAATTCTTGAATTTTTCATCACACATCATCCCAAATGTCACTAAACAGCTGGAAACGGGGAGATAAGCCGTTTTTGGAAGCAATGGTTAAGATTTCTGACTTTTTCATCACATGTCAGCCCAAGTGTCAGAAAAGCGCTGGAAACAGGGAGATAAGCCTTTTTTGGAAGAAATGGTTAAATTCTTGAATTTTTCATCACACATCATCCGAAATGTCACTAAACAGCTGGAAACAGGGAGATAAGCCGTTTTTGGAAGCAATGGTTAACATTTTGACTTTTTCATCACATATCAGCTCCAGTGTCAGAAAAGCGCTGGAAACAGGGAGATATGCCTTTTTTTGGAAGAAATGGTTAAATTCTTGAATTTTTCATCACACATCATCCCAAATGTCACTAAACAGCTGGAAACGGGGAGATAAGCCGTTTTTGGAAGCAATGGTTAAGATTTCTGACTTTTTCATCACATGTCAGCCCAAGTGTCAGAAAAGCGCTGGAAACAGGGAGATAAGCCTTTTTTGGAAGAAATGGTTAAATTCTTGAATTTTTCATCACACATCATCCCAAATGTCACTAAACAGCTGGAAACAGGGAGATAAGCCTTTTTTGGAAGCATTGATTAAGATTTCTGACTTTTCATCACATGTCAGCCCAAGTGTCAGAAAAGCGCTGGAAACAGGGAGACAAGCCTTTTTTGGAAGAAATGGTCAAATTCTTGAATTTTTCATCACACATCATCCCAAATGTCACTAAACAGCTGGAAACGGGGAGATAAGCCGTTTTTGGAAGCAATGGTTAACATTTTGACTTTTTCATCACATATCAGCTCCAGTGTCAGAAAAGCGCTGGAAACAGGGAGATATGCCTTTTTTTGGAAGAAATGGTTAAATTCTTGAATTTTTCATCACACATCATCCCAAATGTCACTAAACAGCTGGAAACGGGGAGATAAGCCGTTTTTGGAAGCAATGGTTAAGATTTCTGACTTTTTCATCACATGTCAGCCCAAGTGTCAGAAAAGCGCTGGAAACAGGGAGATAAGCCTATTTTGGAAGAAATGGTCAAATTCTTGAATTTTTCATCACACATCATCCCAAATGTCACTAAACAGCTGGAAACGGGGAGATAAGTTTTTTTTGGAAGCAATGGTTAACATTTTGACTTTTTCATTACATATCAGCTCCAGTGTCAGAAAAGCGCTGGAAACAGGGAGATATGCCTTTTTTTGGAAGAAATGGTTAAATTCTTGAATTTTTCATCACACATCATCCCAAATGTCACTAAACAGCTGGAAACGGGGAGATAAGCCTTTTTTGGAAGCATTGATTAAGATTTCTGACTTTTTCATCACATGTCAGCCCAAGTGTCAGAAAAGCGCTGGAAACAGGGAGATAAGCCTTTTTTGGAAGAAATGGTCAAATTCTTGAATTTTTCATCACACATCATCCCAAATGTCACTACACAGCTGGAAACGGGGAGATAAGCCGTTTTTGGAATTAATGGTTAAGATTTCTGACTTTTTCATCACATGTCAGCCCAAGTGTCAGAAAAGCGCTGGAAACAGGGAGATAAGCCTATTTTGGAAGAAATGGTCAAATTCTTGAATTTTTCATCACACATCATCCCAAATGTCACTAAACAGCTGGAAACGGGGAGATAAGTTTTTTTTGGAAGCAATGGTTAACATTTTGACTTTTTCATCACATATCAGCTCCAGTGTCAGAAAAGCGCTGGAAACAGGGAGATATGCCTTTTTTTGGAAGAAATGGTTAAATTCTTGAATTTTTCATCACACATCATCCCAAATGTCACTAAACAGCTGGAAACGGGGAGATAAGCCTTTTTGGAAGCATTGATTAAGATTTCTGACTTTTTCATCACATGTCAGCCCAAGTGTCAGAAAAGCGCTGGAAACAGGGAGATAAGCCTTTTTTGGAAGAAATGGTCAAATTCTTGAATTTTTCATCACACATCATCCCAAATGTCACTAAACAGCTGGAAACGGGGAGATAAGCCGTTTTTGGAAGCAATGGTTAACATTTTGACTTTTTCATCACATATCAGCTCCAGTGTCAGAAAAGCGCTGGAAACAGGGAGATAAGCCTTTTTTGGAAGAAATGGTTAAATTCTTGAATTTTTCATCACACATCATCCCCAATGTCACTAAACAGCTGGAAACGGGGAGATAAGCCGTTTTTGGAAGCAATGGTTAACATTTTGACTTTTTCATCACATATCAGCTCCAGTGTCAGAAAAGCGCTGGAAACAGGGAGATATGCCTTTTTTTGGAAGAAATGGTTAAATTCTTGAATTTTTCATCACACATCATCCCAAATGTCACTAAACAGCTGGAAACGGGGAGATAAGCCGTTTTTGGAAGCAATGGTTAAGATTTCTGACTTTTTCATCACATGTCAGCCCAAGTGTCAGAAAAGCGCTGGAAACAGGGAGATAAGCCTTTTTTGGAAGAAATGGTTAAATTCTTGAATTTTTCATCACACATCATCCGAAATGTCACTAAACAGCTGGAAACAGGGAGATAAGCCTTTTTTGGAAGCATTGATTAAGATTTCTGACTTTTCATCACATGTCAGCCCAAGTGTCAGAAAAGCGCTGGAAACAGGGAGACAAGCCTTTTTTGGAAGAAATGGTCAAATTCTTGAATTTTTCATCACACATCATCCCAAATGTCACTAAACAGCTGGAAACGGGGAGATAAGCCGTTTTTGGAAGCAATGGTTAAGATTTCTGACTTTTTCATCACATGTCAGCCCAAGTGTCAGAAAAGCGCTGGAAACAGGGAGATAAGCCTATTTTGGAAGAAATGGTCAAATTCTTGAATTTTTCATCACACATCATCCCAAATGTCACTAAACAGCTGGAAACGGGGAGATAAGTTTTTTTTGGAAGCAATGGTTAACATTTTGACTTTTTCATTACATATCAGCTCCAGTGTCAGAAAAGCGCTGGAAACAGGGAGATATGCCTTTTTTTGGAAGAAATGGTTAAATTCTTGAATTTTTCATCACACATCATCCCAAATGTCACTAAACAGCTGGAAACGGGGAGATAAGCCTTTTTTGGAAGCATTGATTAAGATTTCTGACTTTTTCATCACATGTCAGCCCAAGTGTCAGAAAAGCGCTGGAAACAAGGAGATAAGCCTTTTTTGGAAGAAATGGTCAAATTCTTGAATTTTTCATCACACATCATCCCAAATGTCACTAAACAGCTGGAAACGGGGAGATAAGCCGTTTTTTGAAGCAATGGTTAACATTTTGACTTTTTCATCACATGTCAGCCCAAGTGTCAGAAAAGCGCTGGAAACAGGGAGATAAGCCTTTTTTGGAAGAAATGGTTAAATTCTTGAATTTTTCATCACACATCATCCCAAATGTCACTAAACAGCTGGAAACGGGGAGATAAGCGTTTTTTGGAAGCATTGATTAAGATTTCTGACTTTTTCATCACATGTCAGCCCAAGTGTCAGAAAAGCGCTGGAAACAGGGAGATAAGCCTTTTTTGGAAGAAATTGTTAAATTCTTGAATTTTTCATCACACATCATCCCCAATGTCACTAAACAGCTGGAAACGGGGAGATAAGCCGTTTTTGGAAGCAATGGTTAACATTTTGACTTTTTCATCACATATCAGCTCCAGTGTCAGAAAAGCGCTGGAAACAGGGAGATATGCCTTTTTTTGGAAGAAATGGTTAAATTCTTGAATTTTTCATCACACATCATCCCAAATGTCACTAAACAGCTGGAAACGGGGAGATAAGCGTTTTCTGGAAGCATTGATTAAGATTTCTGACTTTTCATCACATGTCAGCCCAAGTGTCAGAAAAGCGCTGGAAACATGGAGATAAGCCTTTTTTGGAAGAAATGGTCAAATTCTTGAATTTTTCATCACACATCATCCCAAATGTCACTAAACAGCTGGAAACGGGGAGATAAGCCGTTTTTGGAAGCAATGGTTAACATTTTGACTTTTTCATCACATATCAGCTCCAGTGTCAGAAAAGCGCTGGAAACAGGGAGATATGCCTTTTTTTGGAAGAAATGGTTAAATTCTTGAATTTTTCATCACACATCATCCCAAATGTCACTAAACAGCTGGAAACCGGGAGATAAGCCTTTTTTGGAAGCATTGATTAAGATTTCTGATTTTTTCATCACATGTCAGCCCAAGTGTCAGAAAAGCGCTGGAAACAGGGAGATAAGCCTTTTTTGGAAGAAATGGTTAAATTCTTGAATTTTTCATCACACAACATCCCAAATGTCACTAAACAGCTGGAAACGGGGAGATAAGCCTTTTTTGGAAGCATTGATTAAGATTTCTGACTTTTTCATCACATGTCAGCCCAAGTGTCAGAAAAGCGCTGGAAACAGGGAGATAAGCCTTTTTTGGAAGAAATGGTTAAATTCTTGAATTTTTCATCACACATCATCCCAAATGTCACTAAACAGCTGGAAACGGGGAGATGAGCCTTTTTTGGAAGCATTGATTAAGATTTCTGACTTTTCATCACATGTCAGCCCAAGTGTCAGAAAAGCGCTGGAAACAGGGAGATAAGCCTTTTTTGGAAGAAATGGTCAAATTCTTGAATTTTTCATCACACATCATCCCAAATGTCACTACACAGCTGGAAACGGGGAGATAAGCCGTTTTTGGAAGCAATGGTTAAGATTTCTGACTTTTTCATCACATGTCAGCCCAAGTGTCAGAAAAGCGCTGGAAACAGGGAGATAAGCCTATTTTGGAAGAAATGGTCAAATTCTTGAATTTTTCATCACACATCATCCCAAATGTCACTAAACAGCTGGAAACGGGGAGATAAGTTTTTTTGGAAGCAATGGTTAACATTTTGACTTTTTCATCACATATCAGCTCCAGTGTCAAAAAAGCGCTGGAAACAGGGAGATATGCCTTTTTTTGGAAGAAATGGTTAAATTCTTGAATTTTTCATCACACATCATCCCAAATGTCACTAAACAGCTGGAAACGGGGAGATAAGCGTTTTCTGGAAGCATTGATTAAGATTTCTGACTTTTCATCACATGTCAGCCCAAGTGTCAGAAAAGCGCTGGAAACATGGAGATAAGCCTTTTTTGGAAGAAATGGTCAAATTCTTGAATTTTTCATCACACATCATCCCAAATGTCACTAAACAGCTGGAAACGGGGAGATAAGCCGTTTTTGGAAGCAATGGTTAACATTTTGACTTTTTCATCACATATCAGCTCCAGTGTCAGAAAAGCGCTGGAAACAGGGAGATATGCCTTTTTTTGGAAGAAATGGTTAAATTCTTGAATTTTTCATCACACATCATCCCAAATGTCACTAAACAGCTGGAAACCGGGAGATAAGCCTTTTTTGGAAGCATTGATTAAGATTTCTGACTTTTTCATCACATGTCAGCCCAAGTGTCAGAAAAGCGCTGGAAACAGGGAGATAAGCCTATTTTGGAAGAAATGGTCAAATTCTTGAATTTTTCATCACACATCATCCCAAATGTCACTAAACAGCTGGAAACGGGGAGATAAGTTTTTTTTGGAAGCAATGGTTAACATTTTGACTTTTTCATCACATATCAGCTCCAGTGTCAGAAAAGCGCTGGAAACAGGGAGATATGCCTTTTTTTGGAAGAAATGGTTAAATTCTTGAATTTTTCATCACACATCATCCCAAATGTCACTAAACAGCTGGAAAAGGGGAGATAAGCCTTTTTTGGAAGCATTGATTAAGATTTCTGACTTTTTCATCACATGTCAGCCCAAGTGTCAGAAAAGCGCTGGAAACATGGAGATAAGGCTTTTTTGGAAGAAATGGTCAAATTCTTGAATTTTTCATCACACATCATCCCAAATGTCACTAAACAGCTGGAAACGGGGAGATAAGCCGTTTTTGGAAGCAATGGTTAAGATTTCTGACTTTTTCATCAAATGTCAGCCCAAGTGTCAGAAAAGCGCTGGAAACAGGGAGATAAGCCTTTTTTGGAAGAAATGGTCAAATTCTTGAATTTTTCATCACACATCATCCCAAATGTCACTAAACAGCTGGAAACGGGGAGATAAGCCGTTTTTGGAAGCAATGGTTAACATTTTGACTTTTTCATCACATATCAGCTCCAGTGTCAGAAAAGCGCTGGAAACAGGGAGATATGCCTTTTTTTGGAAGAAATGGTTAAATTCTTGAATTTTTCATCACACATCATCCCAAATGTCACTAAACAGCTGGAAACGGGGAGATAAGCCTTTTTTGGAAGCATTGATTAAGATTTCTGACTTTTTCATCACATGTCAGCCCAAGTGTCAGAAAAGCGCTGGAAACAGGGAGATAAGCCTTTTTTGGAAGAAATGGTCAAATTCTTGAATTTTTCATCACACATCATCCCAAATGTCACTAAACAGCTGGAAACGGGGAGATAAGCCTTTTTTGGAAGCATTGATTAAGATTTCTGACTTTTTCATCACATGTCAGCCCAAGTGTCAGAAAAGCGCTGGAAACAGGGAGATAAGCCTTTTTTGGAAGAAATGGTTAAATTCTTGAATTTTTCATCACACATCATCCCAAATGTCACTAAACAGCTGGAAACGGGGAGATAAGCGTTTTTTGGAAGCATTGATTAAGATTTCTGACTTTTCATCACATGTCAGCCCAAGTGTCAGAAAAGCGCTGGAAACATGGAGATAAGCCTTTTTTGGAAGAAATGGTCAAATTCTTGAATTTTTCATCACACATCATCCCAAATGTCACTAAACAGCTGGAAACGGGGAGATAAGCCGTTTTTGGAAGCAATGGTTAACATTTTGACTTTTTCATCACATATCAGCTCCAGTGTCAGAAAAGCGCTGGAAACAGGGAGATATGCCTTTTTTTGGAAGAAATGGTTAAATTCTTGAATTTTTCATCACACATCATCCCAAATGTCACTAAACAGCTGGAAACCGGGAGATAAGCCTTTTTTGGAAGCATTGATTAAGATTTCTGATTTTTTCATCACATGTCAGCCCAAGTGTCAGAAAAGCGCTGGAAACAGGGAGATAAGCCTTTTTTGGAAGAAATGGTCAAATTCTTGAATTTTTCATCACACATCATCCCAAATGTCACTAAACAGCTGGAAACGGGGAGATAAGCCGTTTTTGGAAGCAATGGTTAACATTTTGACTTTTTCATCACATATCAGCTCCAGTGTCAGAAAAGCGCTGGAAACAGGGAGATATGCCTTTTTTTGGAAGAAATGGTTAAATTCTTGAATTTTTCATCACACAACATCCCAAATGTCACTAAACAGCTGGAAACGGGGAGATAAGCCTTTTTTGGAAGCATTGATTAAGATTTCTGACTTTTTCATCACATGTCAGCCCAAGTGTCAGAAAAGCGCTGGAAACAGGGAGATAAGCCTTTTTTGGAAGAAATGGTTAAATTCTTGAATTTTTCATCACACATCATCCCCAATGTCACTAAACAGCTGGAAACGGGGAGATAAGCCGTTTTTGGAAGCAATGGTTAACATTTTGACTTTTTCATCACATATCAGCTCCAGTGTCAGAAAAGCGCTGGAAACAGGGAGATATGCCTTTTTTTGGAAGAAATGGTTAAATTCTTGAATTTTTCATCACACATCATCCCAAATGTCACTAAACAGCTGGAAACGGGGAGATAAGCCTTTTTGGAAGCATTGATTAAGATTTCTGACTTTTTCATCACATGTCAGCCCAAGTGTCAGAAAAGCGCTGGAAACAGGGAGATAAGCCTTTTTTGGAAGAAATGGTCAAATTCTTGAATTTTTCATCACACATCATCCCAAATGTCACTAAACAGCTGGAAACGGGGAGATAAGCCGTTTTTGGAAGCAATGGTTAAGATTTCTGACTTTTTCATCACATGTCAGCCCAAGTGTCAGAAAAGCGCTGGAAACAGGGAGATAAGCCTTTTTTGGAAGAAATGGTTAAATTCTTGAATTTTTCATCACACATCATCCCAAATGTCACTAAACAGCTGGAAACGGGGAGATGAGCCTTTTTTGGAAGCGTTGATTAAGATTTCTGACTTTTCATCACATGTCAGCCCAAGTGTCAGAAAAGCGCTGGAAACAGGGAGATAAGCCTTTTTTGGAAGAAATGGTCAAATTCTTGAATTTTTCATCACACATCATCCCAAATGTCACTACACAGCTGGAAACGGTGAGATAAGCCGTTTTTGGAAGCAATGGTTAAGATTTCTGACTTTTTCATCACATGTCAGCCCAAGTGTCAGAAAAGCGCTGGAAACAGGGAGATAAGCCTATTTTGGAAGAAATGGTCAAATTCTTGAATTTTTCATCACACATCATCCCAAATGTCACTAAACAGCTGGAAACGGGGAGATAAGTTTTTTTTGGAAGCAATGGTTAACATTTTGACTTTTTCATCACATATCAGCTCCAGTGTCAGAAAAGCGCTGGAAACAGGGAGATATGCCTTTTTTTGGAAGAAATGGTTAAATTCTTGAATTTTTCATCACACATCATCCCAAATGTCACTAAACAGCTGGAAAAGGGGAGATAAGCCTTTTTTGGAAGCATTGATTAAGATTTCTGACTTTTTCATCACATGTCAGCCCAAGTGTCAGAAAAGCGCTGGAAACAGGGAGATAAGCCTTTTTTGGAAGAAATGGTCAAATTCTTGAATTTTTCATCACACATCATCCCAAATGTCACTAAACAGCTGGAAACGGGGAGATAAGCCGTTTTTGGAAGCAATGGTTAACATTTTGACTTTTTCATCACATATCAGCTCCAGTGTCAGAAAAGCGCTGGAAACAGGGAGATATGCCTTTTTTTGGAAGAAATGGTTAAATTCTTGAATTTTTCATCACACATCATCCCAAATGTCACTAAACAGCTGGAAACGGGGAGATAAGCCTTTTTTGGAAGCATTGATTAAGATTTCTGACTTTTTCATCACATGTCAGCCCAAGTGTCAGAAAAGCGCTGGAAACATGGAGATAAGCCTTTTTTGGAAGAAATGGTCAAATTCTTGAGTTTTCATCACACATCATCCCAAATGTCACTAAACAGCTGGAAACGGGGAGATAAGCCTTTTTTGGAAGCATTGATTAAGATTTCTGACTTTTTCATCACATGTCAGCCCAAATGTCAGAAAAGCGCTGGAAACAGGGAGATAAGCCTTTTTTGGAAGAAATGGTTAAATTCTTGAATTTTTCATCACACATCATCCCAAATGTCACTAAACAGCTGGAAACGGGGAGATAAGCCGTTTTTGGAAGCAATGGTTAACATTTTGACTTTTTCATCACATATCAGCTCCAGTGTCAGAAAAGCGCTGGAAACAGGGAGATATGCCTTTTTTTGGAAGAAATGGTTAAATTCTTGAATTTTTCATCACACATCATCCCAAATGTCACTAAACAGCTGGAAACGGGGAGATAAGCCTTTTTTGGAAGCATTGATTAAGATTTCTGACTTTTTCATCACATGTCAGCCCAAGTGTCAGAAAAGCGCTGGAAACAGGGAGATAAGCCTTTTTTGGAAGAAATGGTTAAATTCTTGAATTTTTCATCACACATCATCCCAAATGTCCCTAAACAGCTGGAAACGGGGAGATAAGCCGTTTTTGGAAGCAATGGTTAAGATTTCTGACTTTTTTATCACATGTCAGCCCAAGTGTCAGAAAAGCGCTGGAAACAGGGAGATAAGCCTTTTTTGGAAGAAATGGTCAAATTCTTGAATTTTTCATCACACATCATCCCCAATGTCACTAAACAGCTGGAAACGGGGAGATAAGCCGTTTTTGGAAGCAATGGTTAACATTTTGACTTTTTCATCACATATCAGCTCCAGTGTCAGAAAAGCGCTGGAAACAGGGAGATATGCCTTTTTTTGGAAGAAATGGTTAAATTCTTGAATTTTTCATCACACATCATCCCAAATGTCACTAAACAGCTGGAAACGGGGAGATAAGCGTTTTCTGGAAGCATTGATTAAGATTTCTGACTTTTCATCACATGTCAGCCCAAGTGTCAGAAAAGCGCTGGAAACATGGAGATAAGCCTTTTTTGGAAGAAATGGTCAAATTCTTGAATTTTTCATCACACATCATCCCAAATGTCACTAAACAGCTGGAAACGGGGAGATAAGCCGTTTTTGGAAGCAATGGTTAACATTTTGACTTTTTCATCACATATCAGCTCCAGTGTCAGAAAAGCGCTGGAAACAGGGAGATATGCCTTTTTTTGGAAGAAATGGTTAAATTCTTGAATTTTTCATCACACATCATCCCAAATGTCACTAAACAGCTGGAAACCGGGAGATAAGCCTTTTTTGGAAGCATTGATTAAGATTTCTGATTTTTTCATCATATGTCAGCCCAAGTGTCAGAAAAGCGCTGGAAACAGGGAGATAAGCCTTTTTTGGAAGAAATGGTCAAATTCTTGAATTTTTCATCACACATCATCCCAAATGTCACTAAACAGCTGGAAACGGGGAGATAAGTTTTTTTTGGAAGCAATGGTTAACATTTTGACTTTTTCATCACATATCAGCTCCAGTGTCAGAAAAGCGCTGGAAACAGGGAGATATGCCTTTTTTTGGAAGAAATGGTTAAATTCTTGAATTTTTCATCACACAACATCCCAAATGTCACTAAACAGCTGGAAACGGGGAGATAAGCCTTTTTTGGAAGCATTGATTAAGATTTCTGACTTTTTCATCACATGTCAGCCCAAGTGTCAGAAAAGCGCTGGAAACAGGGAGATAAGCCTTTTTTGGAAGAAATGGTTAAATTCTTGAATTTTTCATCACACATCATCCCCAATGTCACTAAACAGCTGGAAACGGGGAGATAAGCCGTTTTTGGAAGCAATGGTTAACATTTTGACTTTTTCATCACATATCAGCTCCAGTGTCAGAAAAGCGCTGGAAACAGGGAGATATGCCTTTTTTTGGAAGAAATGGTTAAATTCTTGAATTTTTCATCACACATCATCCCAAATGTCACTAAACAGCTGGAAACGGAGAGATAAGCCTTTTTGGAAGCATTTATTAAGATTTCTGACTTTTTCATCACATGTCAGCCCAAGTGTCAGAAAAGCGCTGGAAACAGGGAGATAAGCCTTTTTTGGAAGAAATGGTCAAATTCTTGAATTTTTCATCACACATCATCCCAAATGTCACTAAACAGCTGGAAACGGGGAGATAAGCCGTTTTTGGAAGCAATGGTTAAGATTTCTGACTTTTTCATCACATGTCAGCCCAAGTGTCAGAAAAGCGCTGGAAACAGGGAGATAAGCCTTTTTTGGAAGAAATGGTTAAATTCTTGAATTTTTCATCACACATCATCCCAAATGTCACTAAACAGCTGGAAACGGGGAGATGAGCCTTTTTTGGAAGCATTGATTAAGATTTCTGACTTTTCATCACATGTCAGCCCAAGTGTCAGAAAAGCGCTGGAAACAGGGAGATAAGCCTTTTTTGGAAGAAATGGTCAAATTCTTGAATTTTTCATCACACATCATCCCAAATGTCACTACACAGCTGGAAACGCGGAGATAAGCCGTTTTTGGAAGCAATGGTTAAGATTTCTGACTTTTTCATCACATGTCAGCCCAAGTGTCAGAAAAGCGCTGGAAACAGGGAGATAAGCCTATTTTGGAAGAAATGGTCAAATTCTTGAATTTTTCATCACACATCATCCCAAATGTCACTAAACAGCTGGAAACGGGGAGATAAGTTTTTTTTGGAAGCAATGGTTAACATTTTGACTTTTTCATCACATATCAGCTCCAGTGTCAGAAAAGCGCTGGAAACAGGGAGATATGCCTTTTTTTGGAAGAAATGGTTAAATTCTTGAATTTTTCATCACACATCATCCCAAATGTCACTAAACAGCTGGAAACGGGGAGATAAGCGTTTTTTGGAAGCAATGGTTAAGATTTCTGACTTTTTCATCACATGTCAGCCCAAGTGTCAGAAAAGCGCTGGAAACAGGGAGATAAGCCTTTTTTGGAAGAAATGGTCAAATTCTTGAATTTTTCATCACACATCATCCCAAATGTCACTAAACAGCTGGAAACGGGGAGATAAGCCGTTTTTGGAAGCAATGGTTAACATTTTGACTTTTTCATCACATATCAGCTCCAGTGTCAGAAAAGCGCTGGAAACAGGGAGATATGCCTTTTTTTGGAAGAAATGGTTAAATTCTTGAATTTTTCATCACACAACATCCCAAATGTCACTAAACAGCTGGAAACGGGGAGATAAGCCTTTTTTGGAAGCATTGATTAAGATTTCTGACTTTTTCATCACATGTCAGCCCAAGTGTCAGAAAAGCGCTGGAAACAGGGAGATAAGCCTTTTTTGGAAGAAATGGTTAAATTCTTGAATTTTTCATCACACATCATCCCCAATGTCACTAAACAGCTGGAAACGGGGAGATAAGCCGTTTTTGGAAGCAATGGTTAACATTTTGACTTTTTCATCACATATCAGCTCCAGTGTCAGAAAAGCGCTGGAAACAGGGAGATATGCCTTTTTTTGGAAGAAATGGTTAAATTCTTGAATTTTTCATCACACATCATCCCAAATGTCACTAAACAGCTGGAAACGGGGAGATAAGCCTTTTTGGAAGCATTGATTAAGATTTCTGACTTTTTCATCACATGTCAGCCCAAGTGTCAGAAAAGCGCTGGAAACAGGGAGATAAGCCTTTTTTGGAAGAAATGGTCAAATTCTTGAATTTTTCATCACACATCATCCCAAATGTCACTAAACAGCTGGAAACGGGGAGATAAGCCGTTTTTGGAAGCAATGGTTAAGATTTCTGACTTTTTCATCACATGTCAGCCCAAGTGTCAGAAAAGCGCTGGAAACAGGGAGATAAGCCTTTTTTGGAAGAAATGGTTAAATTCTTGAATTTTTCATCACACATCATCCCAAATGTCACTAAACAGCTGGAAACGGGGAGATGAGCCTTTTTTGGAAGCGTTGATTAAGATTTCTGACTTTTCATCACATGTCAGCCCAAGTGTCAGAAAAGCGCTGGAAACAGGGAGATAAGCCTTTTTTGGAAGAAATGGTCAAATTCTTGAATTTTTCATCACACATCATCCCAAATGTCACTACACAGCTGGAAACGGGGAGATAAGCCGTTTTTGGAAGCAATGGTTAAGATTTCTGACTTTTTCATCACATGTCAGCCCAAGTGTCAGAAAAGCGCTGGAAACAGGGAGATAAGCCTATTTTGGAAGAAATGGTCAAATTCTTGAATTTTTCATCACACATCATCCCAAATGTCACTAAACAGCTGGAAACGGGGAGATAAGTTTTTTTTGGAAGCAATGGTTAACATTTTGACTTTTTCATCACATATCAGCTCCAGTGTCAGAAAAGCGCTGGAAACAGGGAGATATGCCTTTTTTTGGAAGAAATGGTTAAATTCTTGAATTTTTCATCACACATCATCCCAAATGTCACTAAACAGCTGGAAAAGGGGAGATAAGCCTTTTTTGGAAGCATTGATTAAGATTTCTGACTTTTTCATCACATGTCAGCCCAAGTGTCAGAAAAGCGCTGGAAACAGGGAGATAAGCCTTTTTTGGAAGAAATGGTCAAATTCTTGAATTTTTCATCACACATCATCCCAAATGTCACTAAACAGCTGGAAACGGGGAGATAAGCGTTTTTTGGAAGCAATGGTTAAGATTTCTGACTTTTTCATCACATGTCAGCCCAAGTGTCAGAAAAGCGCTGGAAACAGGGAGATAAGCCTTTTTTGGAAGAAATGGTCAAATTCTTGAATTTTTCATCACACATCATCCCAAATGTCACTAAACAGCTGGAAACGGGGAGATAAGCCGTTTTTGGAAGCAATGGTTAACATTTTGACTTTTTCATCACATATCAGCTCCAGTGTCAGAAAAGCGCTGGAAACAGGGAGATATGCCTTTTTTTGGAAGAAATGGTTAAATTCTTGAATTTTTCATCACACATCATCCCAAATGTCACTAAACAGCTGGAAACGGGGAGATAAGCCTTTTTGGAAGCATTGATTAAGATTTCTGACTTTTTCATCACATGTCAGCCCAAGTGTCAGAAAAGCGCTGGAAACAGGGAGATAAGCCTTTTTTGGAAGAAATGGTCAAATTCTTGAATTTTTCATCACATATCATCCCAAATGTCACTAAACAGCTGGAAACAGGGAGATAAGCCGTTTTTGGAAGCAATGGTTAAGATTTCTGACTTTTTCATCACATGTCAGCCCAAGTGTCAGAAAAGCGCTGGAAACAGGGAGATAAGCCTTTTTTGGAAGAAATGGTTAAATTCTTGAATTTTTCATCACACATCATCCCAAATGTCACTAAACAGCTGGAAACGGGGAGATGAGCCTTTTTTGGAAGCGTTGATTAAGATTTCTGACTTTTCATCACATGTCAGCCCAAGTGTCAGAAAAGCGCTGGAAACAGGGAGATAAGCCTTTTTTGGAAGAAATGGTCAAATTCTTGAATTTTTCATCACACATCATCCCAAATGTCACTACACAGCTGGAAACGGGGAGATAAGCCGTTTTTGGAAGCAATGGTTAAGATTTCTGACTTTTTCATCACATGTCAGCCCAAGTGTCAGAAAAGCGCTGGAAACAGGGAGATAAGCCTATTTTGGAAGAAATGGTCAAATTCTTGAATTTTTCATCACACATCATCCCAAATGTCACTAAACAGCTGGAAACGGGGAGATAAGTTTTTTTTGGAAGCAATGGTTAACATTTTGACTTTTTCATCACATATCAGCTCCAGTGTCAGAAAAGCGCTGGAAACAGGGAGATATGCCTTTTTTTGGAAGAAATGGTTAAATTCTTGAATTTTTCATCACACATCATCCCAAATGTCACTAAACAGCTGGAAAAGGGGAGATAAGCCTTTTTTGGAAGCATTGATTAAGATTTCTGACTTTTTCATCACATGTCAGCCCAAGTGTCAGAAAAGCGCTGGAAACAGGGAGATAAGCCTTTTTTGGAAGAAATGGTCAAATTCTTGAATTTTTCATCACACATCATCCCAAATGTCACTAAACAGCTGGAAACGGGGAGATAAGCCGTTTTTGGAAGCAATGGTTAACATTTTGACTTTTTCATCACATATCAGCTCCAGTGTCAGAAAAGCGCTGGAAACAGGGAGATATGCCTTTTTTTGGAAGAAATGGTTAAATTCTTGAATTTTTCATCACACATCATCCCAAATGTCACTAAACAGCTGGAAACGGGGAGATAAGCCTTTTTTGGAAGCATTGATTAAGATTTCTGACTTTTTCATCACATGTCAGCCCAAGTGTCAGAAAAGCGCTGGAAACAGGGAGATAAGCCTTTTTTGGAAGAAATGGTTAAATTCTTGAATTTTTCATCACACATCATCCCAAATGTCACTAAACAGCTGGAAACGGGGAGATAAGCCGTTTTTGGAAGCAATGGTTAAGATTTCTGACTTTTTCATCACATGTCAGCCCAAGTGTCAGAAAAGCGCTGGAAACAGGGAGATAAGCCTTTTTTGGAAGAAATGGTCAAATTCTTGAATTTTTCATCACACATCATCCCCAATGTCACTAAACAGCTGGAAACGGGGAGATAAGCCGTTTTTGGAAGCAATGGTTAAAATTTTACTTTTTCATCACATATCAGCTCCAGTGTCAGAAAAGCGCTGGAAACAGGGAGATATGCCTTTTTTTGGAAGAAATGGTTAAATTCTTGAATTTTTCATCACACATCATCCCAAATGTCACTAAACAGCTGGAAACGGGGAGATAAGCGTTTTCTGGAAGCATTGATTAAGATTTCTGACTTTTCATCACATATCAGCTCCAGTGTCAGAAAAGCGCTGGAAACAGGGAGATATGCCTTTTTTTGGAAGAAATGGTTAAATTCTTGAATTTTTCATCACACATCATCCCAAATGTCACTAAACAGCTGGAAACCGGGAGATAAGCCTTTTTTGGAAGCATTGATTAAGATTTCTGATTTTTTCATCACATGTCAGCCCAAGTGTCAGAAAAGCGCTGGAAACAGGGAGATAAGCCTTTTTTGGAAGAAATGGTCAAATTCTTGAATTTTTCATCACACATCATCCCAAATGTCACTAAACAGCTGGAAACGGGGAGATAAGTTTTTTTTGGAAGCAATGGTTAACATTTTGACTTTTTCATCACATATCAGCTCCAGTGTCAGAAAAGCGCTGGAAACAGGGAGATATGCCTTTTTTTGGAAGAAATGGTTAAATTCTTGAATTTTTCATCACACAACATCCCAAATGTCACTAAACAGCTGGAAACGGGGAGATAAGCCTTTTTTGGAAGCATTGATTAAGATGTCTGACTTTTTCATCACATGTCAGCCCAAGTGTCAGAAAAGCGCTGGAAACAGGGAGATAAGCCTTTTTTGGAAGAAATGGTTAAATTCTTGAATTTTTCATCACACATCATCCCCAATGTCACTAAACAGCTGGAAACGGGGAGATAAGCCGTTTTTGGAAGCAATGGTTAACATTTTGACTTTTTCATCACATATCAGCTCCAGTGTCAGAAAAGCGCTGGAAACAGGGATATATGCCTTTTTTTGGAAGAAATGGTTAAATTCTTGAATTTTTCATCACACATCATCCCAAATGTCACTAAACAGCTGGAAAAGGGGAGATAAGCCTTTTTTGGAAGCATTGATTAAGATTTCTGACTTTTTCATCACATGTCAGCCCAAGTGTCAGAAAAGCGCTGGAAACAGGGAGATAAGCCTTTTTTGGAAGAAATGGTCAAATTCTTGAATTTTTCATCACACATCATCCCAAATGTCACTAAACAGCTGGAAACGGGGAGATAAGCCGTTTTTGGAAGCAATGGTTAACATTTTGACTTTTTCATCACATATCAGCTCCAGTGTCAGAAAAGCGCTGGAAACAGGGAGATATGCCTTTTTTTGGAAGAAATGGTTAAATTCTTGAATTTTTCATCACACATCATCCCAAATGTCACTAAACAGCTGGAAACGGGGAGATAAGCCTTTTTTGGAAGCATTGATTAAGATTTCTGACTTTTTCATCACATGTCAGCCCAAGTGTCAGAAAAGCGCTGGAAACAGGGAGATAAGCCTTTTTTGGAAGAAATGGTCAAATTCTTGAGTTTTTCATCACACATCATCCCAAATGTCACTAAAGAGCTGGAAACGGGGAGATAAGCCTTTTTTGGAAGCATTGATTAAGATTTCTGACTTTTTCATCACATGTCAGCCCAAATGTCAGAAAAGCGCTGGAAACAGGGAGATAAGCCTTTTTTGGAAGAAATGGTTAAATTCTTGAATTTTTCATCACACATCATCCCAAATGTCACTAAACAGCTGGAAACGGGGAGATAAGCCGTTTTTGGAAGCAATGGTTAACATTTTGACTTTTTCATCACATATCAGCTCCAGTGTCAGAAAAGCGCTGGAAACAGGGAGATATGCCTTTTTTTGGAAGAAATGGTTAAATTCTTGAATTTTTCATCACACATCATCCCAAATGTCACTAAACAGCTGGAAACGGGGAGATAAGTTTTTTTTGGAAGCAATGGTTAACATTTTGACTTTTTCATCACATATCAGCTCCAGTGTCAGAAAAGCGCTGGAAACAGGGAGATATGCCTTTTTTTGGAAGAAATGGTTAAATTCTTGAATTTTTCATCACACAACATCCCAAATGTCACTAAACAGCTGGAAACGGGGAGATAAGCCTTTTTTGGAAGCATTGATTAAGATTTCTGACTTTTTCATCACATGTCAGCCCAAGTGTCAGAAAAGCGCTGGAAACAGGGAGATAAGCCTTTTTTGGAAGAAATGGTTAAATTCTTGAATTTTTCATCACACATCATCCCCAATGTCACTAAACAGCTGGAAACGGGGAGATAAGCCGTTTTTGGAAGCAATGGTTAACATTTTGACTTTTTCATCACATATCAGCTCCAGTGTCAGAAAAGCGCTGGAAACAGGGAGATATGCCTTTTTTTGGAAGAAATGGTTAAATTCTTGAATTTTTCATCACACATCATCCCAAATGTCACTAAACAGCTGGAAACGGAGAGATAAGCCTTTTTGGAAGCATTTATTAAGATTTCTGACTTTTTCATCACATGTCAGCCCAAGTGTCAGAAAAGCGCTGGAAACAGGGAGATAAGCCTTTTTTGGAAGAAATGGTCAAATTCTTGAATTTTTCATCACACATCATCCCAAATGTCACTAAACAGCTGGAAACGGGGAGATAAGCCGTTTTTGGAAGCAATGGTTAAGATTTCTGACTTTTTCATCACATGTCAGCCCAAGTGTCAGAAAAGCGCTGGAAACAGGGAGATAAGCCTTTTTTGGAAGAAATGGTTAAATTCTTGAATTTTTCATCACACATCATCCCAAATGTCACTAAACAGCTGGAAACGGGGAGATGAGCCTTTTTTGGAAGCATTGATTAAGATTTCTGACTTTTCATCACATGTCAGCCCAAGTGTCAGAAAAGCGCTGGAAACAGGGAGATAAGCCTTTTTTGGAAGAAATGGTCAAATTCTTGAATTTTTCATCACACATCATCCCAAATGTCACTACACAGCTGGAAACGGGGAGATAAGCCGTTTTTGGAAGCAATGGTTAAGATTTCTGACTTTTTCATCACATGTCAGCCCAAGTGTCAGAAAAGCGCTGGAAACAGGGAGATAAGCCTATTTTGGAAGAAATGGTCAAATTCTTGAATTTTTCATCACACATCATCCCAAATGTCACTAAACAGCTGGAAACGGGGAGATAAGTTTTTTTTGGAAGCAATGGTTAACATTTTGACTTTTTCATCACATATCAGCTCCAGTGTCAGAAAAGCGCTGGAAACAGGGAGATATGCCTTTTTTTGGAAGAAATGGTTAAATTCTTGAATTTTTCATCACACATCATCCCAAATGTCACTAAACAGCTGGAAACGGGGAGATAAGCGTTTTTTGGAAGCAATGGTTAAGATTTCTGACTTTTTCATCACATGTCAGCCCAAGTGTCAGAAAAGCGCTGGAAACAGGGAGATAAGCCTTTTTTGGAAGAAATGGTCAAATTCTTGAATTTTTCATCACACATCATCCCAAATGTCACTAAACAGCTGGAAACGGGGAGATAAGCCGTTTTTGGAAGCAATGGTTAACATTTTGACTTTTTCATCACATATCAGCTCCAGTGTCAGAAAAGCGCTGGAAACAGGGAGATATGCCTTTTTTTGGAAGAAATGGTTAAATTCTTGAATTTTTCATCACACATCATCCCAAATGTCACTAAACAGCTGGAAACGGGGAGATAAGCGTTTTTTGGAAGCATTGATTAAGATTTCTGACTTTTCATCACATGTCAGCCCAAGTGTCAGAACAGCGCTGGAAACATGGAGATAAGCCTTTTTTGGAAGAAATGGTCAAATTCTTGAATTTTTCATCACACATCATCCCAAATGTCACTAAACAGCTGGAAACGGGGAGATAAGCCGTTTTTGGAAGCAATGGTTAACATTTTGACTTTTTCATCACATATCAGCTCCAGTGTCAGAAAAGCGCTGGAAACAGGGAGATATGCCTTTTTTTGGAAGAAATGGTTAAATTCTTGAATTTTTCATCACACATCATCCCAAATGTCACTAAACAGCTGGAAACCGGGAGATAAGCCTTTTTTGGAAGCATTGATTAAGATTTCTAATTTTTTCATCACATGTCAGCCCAAGTGTCAGAAAAGCGCTGGAAACAGGGAGATAAGCCTTTTTTGGAAGAAATGGTCAAATTCTTGAATTTTTCATCACACATCATCCCAAATGTCACTAAACAGCTGGAAACGGGGAGATAAGTTTTTTTTGGAAGCAATGGTTAACATTTTGACTTTTTCATCACATATCAGCTCCAGTGTCAGAAAAGCGCTGGAAACAGGGAGATATGCCTTTTTTTGGAAGAAATGGTTAAATTCTTGAATTTTTCATCACACAACATCCCAAATGTCACTAAACAGCTGGAAACGGGGAGATAAGCCTTTTTTGGAAGCATTGATTAAGATTTCTGACTTTTTCATCACATGTCAGCCCAAGTGTCAGAAAAGCGCTGGAAACAGGGAGATAAGCCTTTTTTGGAAGAAATGGTTAAATTCTTGAATTTTTCATCACACATCATCCCAAATGTCACTAAACAGCTGGAAACGGGGAGATAAGCCGTTTTTGGAAGCAATGGTTAAGATTTCTGACTTTTTCATCACATGTCAGCCCAAGTGTCAGAAAAGCGCTGGAAACAGGGAGATAAGCCTTTTTTGGAAGAAATGGTCAAATTCTTGAATTTTTCATCACACATCATCCCCAATGTCACTAAACAGCTGGAAACGGGGAGATAAGCCGTTTTTGGAAGCAATGGTTAACATTTTGACTTTTTCATCACATATCAGCTCCAGTGTCAGAAAAGCGCTGGAAACAGGGAGATATGCCTTTTTTTGGAAGAAATGGTTAAATTCTTGAATTTTTCATCACACATCATCCCAAATGTCACTAAACAGCTGGAAACGGGGAGATAAGCGTTTTCTGGAAGCATTGATTAAGATTTCTGACTTTTCATCACATGTCAGCCCAAGTGTCAGAAAAGCGCTGGAAACATGGAGATAAGCCTTTTTTGGAAGAAATGGTCAAATTCTTGAATTTTTCATCACACATCATCCCAAATGTCACTAAACAGCTGGAAACGGGGAGATAAGCCGTTTTTGGAAGCAATGGTTAACATTTTGACTTTTTCATCACATATCAGCTCCAGTGTCAGAAAAGCGCTGGAAACAGGGAGATATGCCTTTTTTTGGAAGAAATGGTTAAATTCTTGAATTTTTCATCACACATCATCCCAAATGTCACTAAACAGCTGGAAACCGGGAGATAAGCCTTTTTTGGAAGCATTGATTAAGATTTCTGATTTTTTCATCACATGTCAGCCCAAGTGTCAGAAAAGCGCTGGAAACAGGGAGATAAGCCTTTTTTGGAAGAAATGGTTAAATTCTTGAATTTTTCATCACACATCATCCCAAATGTCACTAAACAGCTGGAAACGGGGAGATAAGCCGTTTTTGGAAGCAATGGTTAAGATTTCTGACTTTTTCATCACATGTCAGCCCAAGTGTCAGAAAAGCGCTGGAAACAGGGAGATAAGCCTTTTTTGGAAGAAATGGTCAAATTCTTGAATTTTTCATCACACATCATCCCCAATGTCACTAAACAGCTGGAAACGGGGAGATAAGCCGTTTTTGGAAGCAATGGTTAACATTTTGACTTTTTCATCACATATCAGCTCCAGTGTCAGAAAAGCGCTGGAAACAGGGAGATATGCCTTTTTTTGGAAGAAATGGTTAAATTCTTGAATTTTTCATCACACATCATCCCAAATGTCACTAAACAGCTGGACACGGGGAGATAAGCGTTTTCTGGAAGCATTGATTAAGATTTCTGACTTTTTCATCACATGTCAGCCCAAGTGTCAGAAAAGCGCTGGAAACATGGAGATAAGCCTTTTTTGGAAGAAATGGTCAAATTCTTGAATTTTTCATCACACATCATCCCAAATGTCACTAAACAGCTGGAAACGGGGAGATAAGCCGTTTTTGGAAGCAATGGTTAACATTTTGACTTTTTCATCACATATCAGCTCCAGTGTCAGAAAAGCGCTGGAAACAGGGAGATATGCCTTTTTTTGGAAGAAATGGTTAAATTCTTGAATTTTTCATCACACATCATCCCAAATGTCACTAAACAGCTGGAAACCGGGAGATAAGCCTTTTTTGGAAGCATTGATTAAGATTTCTGATTTTTTCATCACATGTCAGCCCAAGTGTCAGAAAAGCGCTGGAAACAGGGAGATAAGCCTTTTTTGGAAGAAATGGTCAAATTCTTGAATTTTTCATCACACATCATCCCAAATGTCACTAAACAGCTGGAAACGGGGAGATAAGTTTTTTTTGGAAGCAATGGTTAACATTTTGACTTTTTCATCACATATCAGCTCCAGTGTCAGAAAAGCGCTGGAAACAGGGAGATATGCCTTTTTTTGGAAGAAATGGTTAAATTCTTGAATTTTTCATCACACAACATCCCAAATGTCACTAAACAGCTGGAAACGGGGAGATAAGCCTTTTTTGGAAGCATTGATTAAGATTTCTGACTTTTTCATCACATGTCAGCCCAAGTGTCAGAAAAGCGCTGGAAACAGGGAGATAAGCCTTTTTTGGAAGAAATGGTTAAATTCTTGAATTTTTCATCACACATCATCCCCAATGTCACTAAACAGCTGGAAACGGGGAGATAAGCCGTTTTTGGAAGCAATGGTTAACATTTTGACTTTTTCATCACATATCAGCTCCAGTGTCAGAAAAGCGCTGGAAACAGGGAGATATGCCTTTTTTTGGAAGAAATGGTTAAATTCTTGAATTTTTCATCACACATCATCCCAAATGTCACTAAACAGCTGGAAACGGAGAGATAAGCCTTTTTGGAAGCATTTATTAAGATTTCTGACTTTTTCATCACATGTCAGCCCAAGTGTCAGAAAAGCGCTGGAAACAGGGAGATAAGCCTTTTTTGGAAGAAATGGTCAAATTCTTGAATTTTTCATCACACATCATCCCAAATGTCACTAAACAGCTGGAAACGGGGAGATAAGCCGTTTTTGGAAGCAATGGTTAAGATTTCTGACTTTTTCATCACATGTCAGCCCAAGTGTCAGAAAAGCGCTGGAAACAGGGAGATAAGCCTTTTTTGGAAGAAATGGTTAAATTCTTGAATTTTTCATCACACATCATCCCAAATGTCACTAAACAGCTGGAAACGGGGAGATGAGCCTTTTTTGGAAGCATTGATTAAGATTTCTGACTTTTCATCACATGTCAGCCCAAGTGTCAGAAAAGCGCTGGAAACAGGGAGATAAGCCTTTTTTGGAAGAAATGGTCAAATTCTTGAATTTTTCATCACACATCATCCCAAATGTCACTACACAGCTGGAAACGGGGAGATAAGCCGTTTTTGGAAGCAATGGTTAAGATTTCTGACTTTTTCATCACATGTCAGCCCAAGTGTCAGAAAAGCGCTGGAAACAGGGAGATAAGCCTATTTTGGAAGAAATGGTCAAATTCTTGAATTTTTCATCACACATCATCCCAAATGTCACTAAACAGCTGGAAACGGGGAGATAAGTTTTTTTTGGAAGCAATGGTTAACATTTTGACTTTTTCATCACATATCAGCTCCAGTGTCAGAAAAGCGCTGGAAACAGGGAGATATGCCTTTTTTTGGAAGAAATGGTTAAATTCTTGAATTTTTCATCACACATCATCCCAAATGTCACTAAACAGCTGGAAACGGGGAGATAAGCGTTTTTTGGAAGCAATGGTTAAGATTTCTGACTTTTTCATCACATGTCAGCCCAAGTGTCAGAAAAGCGCTGGAAACAGGGAGATAAGCCTTTTTTGGAAGAAATGGTCAAATTCTTGAATTTTTCATCACACATCATCCCAAATGTCACTAAACAGCTGGAAACGGGGAGATAAGCCGTTTTTGGAAGCAATGGTTAACATTTTGACTTTTTCATCACATATCAGCTCCAGTGTCAGAAAAGCGCTGGAAACAGGGAGATATGCCTTTTTTTGGAAGAAATGGTTAAATTCTTGAATTTTTCATCACACATCATCCCAAATGTCACTAAACAGCTGGAAACGGGGAGATAAGCGTTTTTTGGAAGCATTGATTAAGATTTCTGACTTTTCATCACATGTCAGCCCAAGTGTCAGAACAGCGCTGGAAACATGGAGATAAGCCTTTTTTGGAAGAAATGGTCAAATTCTTGAATTTTTCATCACACATCATCCCAAATGTCACTAAACAGCTGGAAACGGGGAGATAAGCCGTTTTTGGAAGCAATGGTTAACATTTTGACTTTTTCATCACATATCAGCTCCAGTGTCAGAAAAGCGCTGGAAACAGGGAGATATGCCTTTTTTTGGAAGAAATGGTTAAATTCTTGAATTTTTCATCACACATCATCCCAAATGTCACTAAACAGCTGGAAACCGGGAGATAAGCCTTTTTTGGAAGCATTGATTAAGATTTCTAATTTTTTCATCACATGTCAGCCCAAGTGTCAGAAAAGCGCTGGAAACAGGGAGATAAGCCTTTTTTGGAAGAAATGGTCAAATTCTTGAATTTTTCATCACACATCATCCCAAATGTCACTAAACAGCTGGAAACGGGGAGATAAGTTTTTTTTGGAAGCAATGGTTAACATTTTGACTTTTTCATCACATATCAGCTCCAGTGTCAGAAAAGCGCTGGAAACAGGGAGATATGCCTTTTTTTGGAAGAAATGGTTAAATTCTTGAATTTTTCATCACACAACATCCCAAATGTCACTAAACAGCTGGAAACGGGGAGATAAGCCTTTTTTGGAAGCATTGATTAAGATTTCTGACTTTTTCATCACATGTCAGCCCAAGTGTCAGAAAAGCGCTGGAAACAGGGAGATAAGCCTTTTTTGGAAGAAATGGTTAAATTCTTGAATTTTTCATCACACATCATCCCAAATGTCACTAAACAGCTGGAAACGGGGAGATAAGCCGTTTTTGGAAGCAATGGTTAAGATTTCTGACTTTTTCATCACATGTCAGCCCAAGTGTCAGAAAAGCGCTGGAAACAGGGAGATAAGCCTTTTTTGGAAGAAATGGTCAAATTCTTGAATTTTTCATCACACATCATCCCCAATGTCACTAAACAGCTGGAAACGGGGAGATAAGCCGTTTTTGGAAGCAATGGTTAACATTTTGACTTTTTCATCACATATCAGCTCCAGTGTCAGAAAAGCGCTGGAAACAGGGAGATATGCCTTTTTTTGGAAGAAATGGTTAAATTCTTGAATTTTTCATCACACATCATCCCAAATGTCACTAAACAGCTGGAAACGGGGAGATAAGCGTTTTCTGGAAGCATTGATTAAGATTTCTGACTTTTCATCACATGTCAGCCCAAGTGTCAGAAAAGCGCTGGAAACATGGAGATAAGCCTTTTTTGGAAGAAATGGTCAAATTCTTGAATTTTTCATCACACATCATCCCAAATGTCACTAAACAGCTGGAAACGGGGAGATAAGCCGTTTTTGGAAGCAATGGTTAACATTTTGACTTTTTCATCACATATCAGCTCCAGTGTCAGAAAAGCGCTGGAAACAGGGAGATATGCCTTTTTTTGGAAGAAATGGTTAAATTCTTGAATTTTTCATCACACATCATCCCAAATGTCACTAAACAGCTGGAAACCGGGAGATAAGCCTTTTTTGGAAGCATTGATTAAGATTTCTGATTTTTTCATCACATGTCAGCCCAAGTGTCAGAAAAGCGCTGGAAACAGGGAGATAAGCCTTTTTTGGAAGAAATGGTTAAATTCTTGAATTTTTCATCACACATCATCCCAAATGTCACTAAACAGCTGGAAACGGGGAGATAAGCCGTTTTTGGAAGCAATGGTTAAGATTTCTGACTTTTTCATCACATGTCAGCCCAAGTGTCAGAAAAGCGCTGGAAACAGGGAGATAAGCCTTTTTTGGAAGAAATGGTCAAATTCTTGAATTTTTCATCACACATCATCCCCAATGTCACTAAACAGCTGGAAACGGGGAGATAAGCCGTTTTTGGAAGCAATGGTTAACATTTTGACTTTTTCATCACATATCAGCTCCAGTGTCAGAAAAGCGCTGGAAACAGGGAGATATGCCTTTTTTTGGAAGAAATGGTTAAATTCTTGAATTTTTCATCACACATCATCCCAAATGTCACTAAACAGCTGGACACGGGGAGATAAGCGTTTTCTGGAAGCATTGATTAAGATTTCTGACTTTTTCATCACATGTCAGCCCAAGTGTCAGAAAAGCGCTGGAAACATGGAGATAAGCCTTTTTTGGAAGAAATGGTCAAATTCTTGAATTTTTCATCACACATCATCCCAAATGTCACTAAACAGCTGGAAACGGGGAGATAAGCCGTTTTTGGAAGCAATGGTTAACATTTTGACTTTTTCATCACATATCAGCTCCAGTGTCAGAAAAGCGCTGGAAACAGGGAGATATGCCTTTTTTTGGAAGAAATGGTTAAATTCTTGAATTTTTCATCACACATCATCCCAAATGTCACTAAACAGCTGGAAACCGGGAGATAAGCCTTTTTTGGAAGCATTGATTAAGATTTCAGATTTTTTCATCACATGTCAGCCCAAGTGTCAGAAAAGCGCTGGAAACAGGGAGATAAGCCTTTTTTGGAAGAAATGGTCAAATTCTTGAATTTTTCATCACACATCATCCCAAATGTCACTAAACAGCTGGAAACGGGGAGATAAGCCGTTTTTGGAAGCAATGGTTAAGATTTCTGACTTTTTCATCACATGTCAGCCCAAGTGTCAGAAAAGCGCTGGAAACAGGGAGATAAGCCTTTTTTGGAAGAAATGGTCAAATTCTTGAATTTTTCATCACACATCATCCCCAATGTCACTAAACAGCTGGAAACGGGGAGATAAGCCGTTTTTGGAAGCAATGGTTAACATTTTGACTTTTTCATCACATATCAGCTCCAGTGTCAGAAAAGCGCTGGAAACAGGGAGATATGCCTTTTTTTGGAAGAAATGGTTAAATTCTTGAATTTTTCATCACACATCATCCCAAATGTCACTAAACAGCTGGAAACGGGGAGATAAGCGTTTTCTGGAAGCATTGATTAAGATTTCTGACTTTTCATCACATGTCAGCCCAAGTGTCAGAAAAGCGCTGGAAACATGGAGATAAGCCTTTTTTGGAAGAAATGGTCAAATTCTTGAATTTTTCATCACACATCATCCCAAATGTCACTAAACAGCTGGAAACGGGGAGATAAGCCGTTTTTGGAAGCAATGGTTAACATTTTGACTTTTTCATCACATATCAGCTCCAGTGTCAGAAAAGCGCTGGAAACAGGGAGATATGCCTTTTTTTGGAAGAAATGGTTAAATTCTTGAATTTTTCATCACACATCATCCCAAATGTCACTAAACAGCTGGAAACGGGGAGATAAGCGTTTTTTGGAAGCAATGGTTAAGATTTCTGACTTTTTCATCACATGTCAGCCCAAGTGTCAGAAAAGCGCTGGAAACAGGGAGATAAGCCTTTTTTGGAAGAAATGGTCAAATTCTTGAATTTTTCATCACACATCATCCCAAATGTCACTAAACAGCTGGAAACGGGGAGATAAGCCGTTTTTGGAAGCAATGGTTAACATTTTGACTTTTTCATCACATATCAGCTCCAGTGTCAGAAAAGCGCTGGAAACAGGGAGATATGCCTTTTTTTGGAAGAAATGGTTAAATTCTTGAATTTTTCATCACACATCATCCCAAATGTCACTAAACAGCTGGAAACGGGGAGATAAGCGTTTTTTGGAAGCATTGATTAAGATTTCTGACTTTTCATCACATGTCAGCCCAAGTGTCAGAACAGCGCTGGAAACATGGAGATAAGCCTTTTTTGGAAGAAATGGTCAAATTCTTGAATTTTTCATCACACATCATCCCAAATGTCACTAAACAGCTGGAAACGGGGAGATAAGCCGTTTTTGGAAGCAATGGTTAACATTTTGACTTTTTCATCACATATCAGCTCCAGTGTCAGAAAAGCGCTGGAAACAGGGAGATATGCCTTTTTTTGGAAGAAATGGTTAAATTCTTGAATTTTTCATCACACATCATCCCAAATGTCACTAAACAGCTGGAAACCGGGAGATAAGCCTTTTTTGGAAGCATTGATTAAGATTTCTAATTTTTTCATCACATGTCAGCCCAAGTGTCAGAAAAGCGCTGGAAACAGGGAGATAAGCCTTTTTTGGAAGAAATGGTCAAATTCTTGAATTTTTCATCACACATCATCCCAAATGTCACTAAACAGCTGGAAACGGGGAGATAAGTTTTTTTTGGAAGCAATGGTTAACATTTTGACTTTTTCATCACATATCAGCTCCAGTGTCAGAAAAGCGCTGGAAACAGGGAGATATGCCTTTTTTTGGAAGAAATGGTTAAATTCTTGAATTTTTCATCACACAACATCCCAAATGTCACTAAACAGCTGGAAACGGGGAGATAAGCCTTTTTTGGAAGCATTGATTAAGATTTCTGACTTTTTCATCACATGTCAGCCCAAGTGTCAGAAAAGCGCTGGAAACAGGGAGATAAGCCTTTTTTGGAAGAAATGGTTAAATTCTTGAATTTTTCATCACACATCATCCCAAATGTCACTAAACAGCTGGAAACGGGGAGATAAGCCGTTTTTGGAAGCAATGGTTAAGATTTCTGACTTTTTCATCACATGTCAGCCCAAGTGTCAGAAAAGCGCTGGAAACAGGGAGATAAGCCTTTTTTGGAAGAAATGGTCAAATTCTTGAATTTTTCATCACACATCATCCCCAATGTCACTAAACAGCTGGAAACGGGGAGATAAGCCGTTTTTGGAAGCAATGGTTAACATTTTGACTTTTTCATCACATATCAGCTCCAGTGTCAGAAAAGCGCTGGAAACAGGGAGATATGCCTTTTTTTGGAAGAAATGGTTAAATTCTTGAATTTTTCATCACACATCATCCCAAATGTCACTAAACAGCTGGAAACGGGGAGATAAGCGTTTTCTGGAAGCATTGATTAAGATTTCTGACTTTTCATCACATGTCAGCCCAAGTGTCAGAAAAGCGCTGGAAACATGGAGATAAGCCTTTTTTGGAAGAAATGGTCAAATTCTTGAATTTTTCATCACACATCATCCCAAATGTCACTAAACAGCTGGAAACGGGGAGATAAGCCGTTTTTGGAAGCAATGGTTAACATTTTGACTTTTTCATCACATATCAGCTCCAGTGTCAGAAAAGCGCTGGAAACAGGGAGATATGCCTTTTTTTGGAAGAAATGGTTAAATTCTTGAATTTTTCATCACACATCATCCCAAATGTCACTAAACAGCTGGAAACCGGGAGATAAGCCTTTTTTGGAAGCATTGATTAAGATTTCTGATTTTTTCATCACATGTCAGCCCAAGTGTCAGAAAAGCGCTGGAAACAGGGAGATAAGCCTTTTTTGGAAGAAATGGTTAAATTCTTGAATTTTTCATCACACATCATCCCAAATGTCACTAAACAGCTGGAAACGGGGAGATAAGCCGTTTTTGGAAGCAATGGTTAAGATTTCTGACTTTTTCATCACATGTCAGCCCAAGTGTCAGAAAAGCGCTGGAAACAGGGAGATAAGCCTTTTTTGGAAGAAATGGTCAAATTCTTGAATTTTTCATCACACATCATCCCCAATGTCACTAAACAGCTGGAAACGGGGAGATAAGCCGTTTTTGGAAGCAATGGTTAACATTTTGACTTTTTCATCACATATCAGCTCCAGTGTCAGAAAAGCGCTGGAAACAGGGAGATATGCCTTTTTTTGGAAGAAATGGTTAAATTCTTGAATTTTTCATCACACATCATCCCAAATGTCACTAAACAGCTGGACACGGGGAGATAAGCGTTTTCTGGAAGCATTGATTAAGATTTCTGACTTTTTCATCACATGTCAGCCCAAGTGTCAGAAAAGCGCTGGAAACATGGAGATAAGCCTTTTTTGGAAGAAATGGTCAAATTCTTGAATTTTTCATCACACATCATCCCAAATGTCACTAAACAGCTGGAAACGGGGAGATAAGCCGTTTTTGGAAGCAATGGTTAACATTTTGACTTTTTCATCACATATCAGCTCCAGTGTCAGAAAAGCGCTGGAAACAGGGAGATATGCCTTTTTTTGGAAGAAATGGTTAAATTCTTGAATTTTTCATCACACATCATCCCAAATGTCACTAAACAGCTGGAAACCGGGAGATAAGCCTTTTTTGGAAGCATTGATTAAGATTTCAGATTTTTTCATCACATGTCAGCCCAAGTGTCAGAAAAGCGCTGGAAACAGGGAGATAAGCCTTTTTTGGAAGAAATGGTCAAATTCTTGAATTTTTCATCACACATCATCCCAAATGTCACTAAACAGCTGGAAACGGGGAGATAAGCCGTTTTTGGAAGCAATGGTTAAGATTTCTGACTTTTTCATCACATGTCAGCCCAAGTGTCAGAAAAGCGCTGGAAACAGGGAGATAAGCCTTTTTTGGAAGAAATGGTCAAATTCTTGAATTTTTCATCACACATCATCCCCAATGTCACTAAACAGCTGGAAACGGGGAGATAAGCCGTTTTTGGAAGCAATGGTTAACATTTTGACTTTTTCATCACATATCAGCTCCAGTGTCAGAAAAGCGCTGGAAACAGGGAGATATGCCTTTTTTTGGAAGAAATGGTTAAATTCTTGAATTTTTCATCACACATCATCCCAAATGTCACTAAACAGCTGGAAACGGGGAGATAAGCGTTTTCTGGAAGCATTGATTAAGATTTCTGACTTTTCATCACATGTCAGCCCAAGTGTCAGAAAAGCGCTGGAAACATGGAGATAAGCCTTTTTTGGAAGAAATGGTCAAATTCTTGAATTTTTCATCACACATCATCCCAAATGTCACTAAACAGCTGGAAACGGGGAGATAAGCCGTTTTTGGAAGCAATGGTTAACATTTTGACTTTTTCATCACATATCAGCTCCAGTGTCAGAAAAGCGCTGGAAACAGGGAGATATGCCTTTTTTTGGAAGAAATGGTTAAATTCTTGAATTTTTCATCACACATCATCCCAAATGTCACTAAACAGCTGGAAACCGGGAGATAAGCCTTTTTTGGAAGCATTGATTAAGATTTCTGATTTTTTCATCACATGTGAGCCCAAGTGTCAGAAAAGCGCTGGAAACAGGGAGATAAGCCTTTTTTGGAAGAAATGGTTAAATTCTTGAATTTTTCATCACACATCATCCCAAATGTCACTAAACAGCTGGAAACGGGGAGATAAGCCGTTTTTGGAAGCAATGGTTAAGATTTCTGACTTTTTCATCACATGTCAGCCCAAGTGTCAGAAAAGCGCTGGAAACAGGGAGATAAGCCTTTTTTGGAAGAAATGGTCAAATTCTTGAATTTTTCATCACACATCATCCCCAATGTCACTAAACAGCTGGAAACGGGGAGATAAGCGTTTTCTGGAAGCATTGATTAAGATTTCTGACTTTTTCATCACATGTCAGCCCAAGTGTCAGAAAAGCGCTGGAAACATGGAGATAAGCCTTTTTTGGAAGAAATGGTCAAATTCTTGAATTTTTCATCACACATCATCCCAAATGTCACTAAACAGCTAGAAACGGGGAGATAAGCCGTTTTTGGAAGCAATGGTTAACATTTTGACTTTTTCATCACATATCAGCTCCAGTGTCAGAAAAGCGCTGGAAACAGGGAGATATGCCTTTTTTTGGAAGAAATGGTTAAATTCTTGAATTTTTCATCACACATCATCCCAAATGTCACTAAACAGCTGGAAACCGGGAGATAAGCCTTTTTTGGAAGCATTGATTAAGATTTCAGATTTTTTCATCACATGTCAGCCCAAGTGTCAGAAAAGCGCTGGAAACAGGGAGATAAGCCTTTTTTGGAAGAAATGGTCAAATTCTTGAATTTTTCATCACACATCATCCCAAATGTCACTAAACAGCTGGAAACGGGGAGATAAGCCGTTTTTGGAAGCAATGGTTAAGATTTCTGACTTTTTCATCACATGTCAGCCCAAGTGTCAGAAAAGCGCTGGAAACAGGGAGATAAGCCTTTTTTGGAAGAAATGGTCAAATTCTTGAATTTTTCATCACACATCATCCCCAATGTCACTAAACAGCTGGAAACGGGGAGATAAGCCGTTTTTGGAAGCAATGGTTAACATTTTGACTTTTTCATCACATATCAGCTCCAGTGTCAGAAAAGCGCTGGAAACAGGGAGATATGCCTTTTTTTGGAAGAAATGGTTAAATTCTTGAATTTTTCATCACACATCATCCCAAATGTCACTAAACAGCTGGAAACGGGGAGATAAGCGTTTTCTGGAAGCATTGATTAAGATTTCTGACTTTTTCATCACATGTCAGCCCAAGTGTCAGAAAAGCGCTGGAAACATGGAGATAAGCCTTTTTTGGAAGAAATGGTCAAATTCTTGAATTTTTCATCACACATCATCCCAAATGTCACTAAACAGCTGGAAACGGGGAGATAAGCCGTTTTTGGAAGCAATGGTTAACATTTTGACTTTTTCATCACATATCAGCTCCAGTGTCAGAAAAGCGCTGGAAACAGGGAGATATGCCTTTTTTTGGAAGAAATGGTTAAATTCTTGAATTTTTCATCACACATCATCCCAAATGTCACTAAACAGCTGGAAACCGGGAGATAAGCCTTTTTTGGAAGCATTGATTAAGATTTCTGATTTTTTCATCACATGTCAGCCCAAGTGTCAGAAAAGCGCTGGAAACAGGGAGATAAGCCTTTTTTGGAAGAAATGGTCAAATTCTTGAATTTTTCATCACACATCATCCCAAATGTCACTAAACAGCTGGAAACGGGGAGATAAGTTTTTTTTGGAAGCAATGGTTAACATTTTGACTTTTTCATCACATATCAGCTCCAGTGTCAGAAAAGCGCTGGAAACAGGGAGATATGCCTTTTTTTGGAAGAAATGGTTAAATTCTTGAATTTTTCATCACACATCATCCCAAATGTCACTAAACAGCTGGAAAAGGGGAGATAAGCCTTTTTTGGAAGCATTGATTAAGATTCCTGACTTTTTCATCACATGTCAGCCCAAGTGTCAGAAAAGCGCTGGAAACAGGGAGATAAGCCTTTTTTGGAAGAAATGGTCAAATTCTTGAATTTTTCATCACACATCATCCCAAATGTCACTAAACAGCTGGAAACGGGGAGATAAGCCGTTTTTGGAAGCAATGGTTAACATTTTGACTTTTTCATCACATATCAGCTCCAGTGTCAGAAAAGCGCTGGAAACAGGGAGATATGCCTTTTTTTGGAAGAAATGGTTAAATTCTTGAATTTTTCATCACACATCATCCCAAATGTCACTAAACAGCTGGAAACGGGGAGATAAGCCTTTTTTGGAAGCATTGATTAAGATTTCTGACTTTTTCATCACATGTCAGCCCAAGTGTCAGAAAAGCGCTGGAAACAGGGAGATAAGCCTTTTTTGGAAGAAATGGTTAAATTCTTGAATTTTTCATCACACATCATCCCAAATGTCACTAAACAGCTGGAAACGGGGAGATAAGCCGTTTTTGGAAGCAATGGTTAAGATTTCTGACTTTTTCATCACATGTCAGCCCAAGTGTCAGAAAAGCGCTGGAAACAGGGAGATAAGCCTTTTTTGGAAGAAATGGTCAAATTCTTGAATTTTTCATCACACATCATCCCCAATGTCACTAAACAGCTGGAAACGGGGAGATAAGCCGTTTTTGGAAGCAATGGTTAACATTTTGACTTTTTCATCACATATCAGCTCCAGTGTCAGAAAAGCGCTGGAAACAGGGAGATATGCCTTTTTTTGGAAGAAATGGTTAAATTCTTGAATTTTTCATCACACATCATCCCAAATGTCACTAAACAGCTGGAAACGGGGAGATAAGCGTTTTCTGGAAGCATTGATTAAGATTTCTGACTTTTCATCACATGTCAGCCCAAGTGTCAGAAAAGCGCTGGAAACATGGAGATAAGCCTTTTTTGGAAGAAATGGTCAAATTCTTGAATTTTTCATCACACATCATCCCAAATGTCACTAAACAGCTGGAAACGGGGAGATAAGCCGTTTTTGGAAGCAATGGTTAACATTTTGACTTTTTCATCACATATCAGCTCCAGTGTCAGAAAAGCGCTGGAAACAGGGAGATATGCCTTTTTTTGGAAGAAATGGTTAAATTCTTGAATTTTTCATCACACATCATCCCAAATGTCACTAAACAGCTGGAAACCGGGAGATAAGCCTTTTTTGGAAGCATTGATTAAGATTTCTGATTTTTTCATCACATGTCAGCCCAAGTGTCAGAAAAGCGCTGGAAACAGGGAGATAAGCCTTTTTTGGAAGAAATGGTTAAATTCTTGAATTTTTCATCACACATCATCCCAAATGTCACTAAACAGCTGGAAACGGGGAGATAAGCCGTTTTTGGAAGCAATGGTTAAGATTTCTGACTTTTTCATCACATGTCAGCCCAAGTGTCAGAAAAGCGCTGGAAACAGGGAGATAAGCCTTTTTTGGAAGAAATGGTCAAATTCTTGAATTTTTCATCACACATCATCCCCAATGTCACTAAACAGCTGGAAACGGGGAGATAAGCCGTTTTTGGAAGCAATGGTTAACATTTTGACTTTTTCATCACATATCAGCTCCAGTGTCAGAAAAGCGCTGGAAACAGGGAGATATGCCTTTTTTTGGAAGAAATGGTTAAATTCTTGAATTTTTCATCACACATCATCCCAAATGTCACTAAACAGCTGGAAACGGGGAGATAAGCGTTTTCTGGAAGCATTGATTAAGATTTCTGACTTTTTCATCACATGTCAGCCCAAGTGTCAGAAAAGCGCTGGAAACATGGAGATAAGCCTTTTTTGGAAGAAATGGTCAAATTCTTGAATTTTTCATCACACATCATCCCAAATGTCACTAAACAGCTGGAAACGGGGAGATAAGCCGTTTTTGGAAGCAATGGTTAACATTTTGACTTTTTCATCACATATCAGCTCCAGTGTCAGAAAAGCGCTGGAAACAGGGAGATATGCCTTTTTTTGGAAGAAATGGTTAAATTCTTGAATTTTTCATCACACATCATCCCAAATGTCACTAAACAGCTGGAAACCGGGAGATAAGCCTTTTTTGGAAGCATTGATTAAGATTTCTGATTTTTTCATCACATGTCAGCCCAAGTGTCAGAAAAGCGCTGGAAACAGGGAGATAAGCCTTTTTTGGAAGAAATGGTCAAATTCTTGAATTTTTCATCACACATCATCCCAAATGTCACTAAACAGCTGGAAACGGGGAGATAATTTTTTTTGGAAGCAATGGTTAACATTTTGACTTTTTCATCACATATCAGATCCAGTGTCAGAAAAGCGCTGGAAACAGGGAGATATGCCTTTTTTTGGAAGAAATGGTTAAATTCTTGAATTTTTCATCACACAACATCCCAAATGTCACTAAACAGCTGGAAACGGGGAGATAAGCCTTTTTTGGAAGCATTGATTAAGATTTCTGACTTTTTCATCACATGTCAGCCCAAGTGTCAGAAAAGCGCTGGAAACAGGGAGATAAGCCTTTTTTGGAAGAAATGGTTAAATTCTTGAATTTTTCATCACACATCATCCCAAATGTCACTACACAGCTGGAAACGGGGAGATAAGCCGTTTTTGGAAGCAATGGTTAAGATTTCTGACTTTTTCATCACATGTCAGCCCAAGTGTCAGAAAAGCGCTGGAAACAGGGAGATAAGCCTATTTTGGAAGAAATGGTCAAATTCTTGAATTTTTCATCACACATCATCCCAAATGTCACTAAACAGCTGGAAACGGGGAGATAAGCCTTTTTGGAAGCATTGATTAAGATTTCTGACTTTTTCATCACATGTCAGCCCAAGTGTCAGAAAAGCGCTGGAAACAGGGAGATAAGCCTTTTTTGGAAGAAATGGTCAAATTCTTGAATTTTTCATCACACATCATCCCAAATGTCACTAAACAGCTGGAAACGGGGAGATGAGCCTTTTTTGGAAGCGTTGATTAAGATTTCTGACTTTTCATCACATGTCAGCCCAAGTGTCAGAAAAGCGCTGGAAACAGGGAGATAAGCCTTTTTTGGAAGAAATGGTCAAATTCTTGAATTTTTCATCACACATCATCCCAAATGTCACTACACAGCTGGAAACGGGGAGATAATCCGTTTTTGGAAGCAATGGTTAAGATTTCTGACTTTTTCATCACATGTCAGCCCAAGTGTCAGAAAAGCGCTGGAAACAGGGAGATAAGCCTTTTTTGGAAGAAATGGTCAAATTCTTGAATTTTTCATCACACATCATCCCCAATGTCACTAAACAGCTGGAAACGGGGAGATAAGCCGTTTTTGGAAGCAATGGTTAACATTTTGACTTTTTCATCACATATCAGCTCCAGTGTCAGAAAAGCGCTGGAAACAGGGAGATATGCCTTTTTTTGGAAGAAATGGTTAAATTCTTGAATTTTTCATCACACATCATCCCAAATGTCACTAAACAGCTGGAAACGGGGAGATAAGCGTTTTCTGGAAGCATTGATTAAGATTTCTGACTTTTCATCACATGTCAGCCCAAGTGTCAGAAAAGCGCTGGAAACATGGAGATAAGCCTTTTTTGGAAGAAATGGTCAAATTCTTGAATTTTTCATCACACATCATCCCAAATGTCACTAAACAGCTGGAAACGGGGAGATAAGCCGTTTTTGGAAGCAATGGTTAACATTTTGACTTTTTCATCACATATCAGCTCCAGTGTCAGAAAAGCGCTGGAAACAGGGAGATATGCCTTTTTTTGGAAGAAATGGTTAAATTCTTGAATTTTTCATCACACATCATCCCAAATGTCACTAAACAGCTGGAAACCGGGAGATAAGCCTTTTTTGGAAGCATTGATTAAGATTTCTGATTTTTTCATCACATGTCAGCCCAAGTGTCAGAAAAGCGCTGGAAACAGGGAGATAAGCCTTTTTTGGAAGAAATGGTCAAATTCTTGAATTTTTCATCACACATCATCCCAAATGTCACTAAACAGCTGGAAACGGGGAGATAATTTTTTTTGGAAGCAATGGTTAACATTTTGACTTTTTCATCACATATCAGATCCAGTGTCAGAAAAGCGCTGGAAACAGGGAGATATGCCTTTTTTTGGAAGAAATGGTTAAATTCTTGAATTTTTCATCACACAACATCCCAAATGTCACTAAACAGCTGGAAACGGGGAGATAAGCCTTTTTTGGAAGCATTGATTAAGATTTCTGACTTTTTCATCACATGTCAGCCCAAGTGTCAGAAAAGCGCTGGAAACAGGGAGATAAGCCTTTTTTGGAAGAAATGGTTAAATTCTTGAATTTTTCATCACACATCATCCCAAATGTCACTACACAGCTGGAAACGGGGAGATAAGCCGTTTTTGGAAGCAATGGTTAAGATTTCTGACTTTTTCATCACATATCAGCTCCAGTGTCAGAAAAGCGCTGGAAACAGGGAGATATGCCTTTTTTTGGAAGAAATGGTTAAATTCTTGAATTTTTCATCACACATCATCCCAAATGTCACTAAACAGCTGGAAACGGGGAGATAAGCGTTTTTTGGAAGCAATGGTTAAGATTTCTGACTTTTTCATCACATGTCAGCCCAAGTGTCAGAAAAGCGCTGGAAACAGGGAGATAAGCCTTTTTTGGAAGAAATGGTCAAATTCTTGAATTTTTCATCACACATCATCCCAAATGTCACTAAACAGCTGGAAACGGGGAGATAAGCCGTTTTTGGAAGCAATGGTTAACATTTTGACTTTTTCATCACATATCAGCTCCAGTGTCAGAAAAGCGCTGGAAACAGGGAGATATGCCTTTTTTTGGAAGAAATGGTTAAATTCTTGAATTTTTCATCACACATCATCCCAAATGTCACTAAACAGCTGGAAACGGGGAGATAAGCCTTTTTTGGAAGCATTGATTAAGATTTCTGACTTTTTCATCACATGTCAGCCCAAGTGTCAGAAAAGCGCTGGAAACAGGGAGATAAGCCTTTTTTGGAAGAAATGGTCAAATTCTTGAATTTTTCATCACACATCATCCCAAATGTCACTAAACAGCTGGAAACGGGTAGATAAGCCTTTTTTGGAAGCATTGATTAAGATTTCTGACTTTTTCATCACATGTCAGCCCAAGTGTCAGAAAAGCGCTGGAAACAGGGAGATAAGCCTATTTTGGAAGAAATGGTCAAATTCTTGAATTTTTCATCACACATCATCCCAAATGTCACTAAACAGCTGGAAACGGGGAGATAAGTTTTTTTTGGAAGCAATGGTTAACATTTTGACTTTTTCATCACATATCAGCTCCAGTGTCAGAAAAGCGCTGGAAACAGGGAGATATGCCTTTTTTTGGAAGAAATGGTTAAATTCTTGAATTTTTCATCACACATCATCCCAAATGTCACTAAACAGCTGGAAAAGGGGAGATAAGCCTTTTTTGGAAGCATTGATTAAGATTTCTGACTTTTTCATCACATGTCAGCCCAAGTGTCAGAAAAGCGCTGGAAACAGGGAGATAAGCCTTTTTTGGAAGAAATGGTCAAATTCTTGAATTTTTCATCACACATCATCCCAAATGTCACTAAACAGCTGGAAACGGGGAGATAAGCCGTTTTTGGAAGCAATGGTTAACATTTTGACTTTTTCATCACATATCAGCTCCAGTGTCAGAAAAGCGCTGGAAACAGGGAGATATGCCTTTTTTTGGAAGAAATGGTTAAATTCTTGAATTTTTCATCACACATCATCCCAAATGTCACTAAACAGCTGGAAACGGGGAGATAAGCCTTTTTTGGAAGCATTGATTAAGATTTCTGACTTTTTCATCACATGTCAGCCCAAGTGTCAGAAAAGCGCTGGAAACAGGGAGATAAGCCTTTTTTGGAAGAAATGGTTAAATTCTTGAATTTTTCATCACACATCATCCCAAATGTCACTAAACAGCTGGAAACGGGGAGATAAGCCGTTTTTGGAAGCAATGGTTAAGATTTCTGACTTTTTCATCACATGTCAGCCCAAGTGTCAGAAAAGCGCTGGAAACAGGGAGATAAGCCTTTTTTGGAAGAAATGGTCAAATTCTTGAATTTTTCATCACACATCATCCCCAATGTCACTAAACAGCTGGAAACGGGGAGATAAGCCGTTTTTGGAAGCAATGGTTAACATTTTGACTTTTTCATCACATATCAGCTCCAGTGTCAGAAAAGCGCTGGAAACAGGGAGATATGCCTTTTTTTGGAAGAAATGGTTAAATTCTTGAATTTTTCATCACACATCATCCCAAATGTCACTAAACAGCTGGAAACGGGGGGATAAGCGTTTTCTGGAAGCATTGATTAAGATTTCTGACTTTTCATCACATGTCAGCCCAAGTGTCAGAAAAGCGCTGGAAACATGGAGATAAGCCTTTTTTGGAAGAAATGGTCAAATTCTTGAATTTTTCATCACACATCATCCCAAATGTCACTAAACAGCTGGAAACGGGGAGATAAGCCGTTTTTGGAAGCAATGGTTAACATTTTGACTTTTTCATCACATATCAGCTCCAGTGTCAGAAAAGCGCTGGAAACAGGGAGATATGCCTTTTTTTGGAAGAAATGGTTAAATTCTTGAATTTTTCATCACACATCATCCCAAATGTCACTAAACAGCTGGAAACCGGGAGATAAGCCTTTTTTGGAAGCATTGATTAAGATTTCTGATTTTTTCATCACATGTCAGCCCAAGTGTCAGAAAAGCGCTGGAAACAGGGAGATAAGCCTTTTTTGGAAGAAATGGTCAAATTCTTGAATTTTTCATCACACATCATCCCAAATGTCACTAAACAGCTGGAAACGGGGAGATAAGTTTTTTTTGGAAGCAATGGTTAACATTTTGACTTTTTCATCACATATCAGATCCAGTGTCAGAAAAGCGCTGGAAACAGGGAGATATGCCTTTTTTTGGAAGAAATGGTTAAATTCTTGAATTTTTCATCACACAACATCCCAAATGTCACTAAACAGCTGGAAACGGGGAGATAAGCCTTTTTTGGAAGCATTGATTAAGATTTCTGACTTTTTCATCACATGTCAGCCCAAGTGTCAGAAAAGCGCTGGAAACAGGGAGATAAGCCTTTTTTGGAAGAAATGGTTAAATTCTTGAATTTTTCATCACACATCATCCCAAATGTCACTACACAGCTGGAAACGGGGAGATAAGCCGTTTTTGGAAGCAATGGTTAAGATTTCTGACTTTTTCATCACATGTCAGCCCAAGTGTCAGAAAAGCGCTGGAAACAGGGAGATAAGCCTATTTTGGAAGAAATGGTCAAATTCTTGAATTTTTCATCACACATCATCCCAAATGTCACTAAACAGCTGGAAACGGGGAGATAAGTTTTTTTTGGAAGCAATGGTTAACATTTTGACTTTTTCATCACATATCAGCTCCAGTGTCAGAAAAGCGCTGGAAACAGGGAGATATGCCTTTTTTTGGAAGAAATGGTTAAATTCTTGAATTTTTCATCACACATCATCCCAAATGTCACTAAACAGCTGGAAACGGGGAGATAAGCGTTTTTTGGAAGCAATGGTTAAGATTTCTGACTTTTTCATCACATGTCAGCCCAAGTGTCAGAAAAGCGCTGGAAACAGGGAGATAAGCCTTTTTTGGAAGAAATGGTCAAATTCTTGAATTTTTCATCACACATCATCCCAAATGTCACTAAACAGCTGGAAACGGGGAGATAAGCCGTTTTTGGAAGCAATGGTTAACATTTTGACTTTTTCATCACATATCAGCTCCAGTGTCAGAAAAGCGCTGGAAACAGGGAGATATGCCTTTTTTTGGAAGAAATGGTTAAATTCTTGAATTTTTCATCACACATCATCCCAAATGTCACTAAACAGCTGGAAACGGGGAGATAAGCCTTTTTTGGAAGCATTGATTAAGATTTCTGACTTTTTCATCACATGTCAGCCCAAGTGTCAGAAAAGCGCTGGAAACAGGGAGATAAGCCTTTTTTGGAAGAAATGGTCAAATTCTTGAATTTTTCATCACACATCATCCCAAATGTCACTAAACAGCTGGAAACGGGGAGATAAGCCTTTTTTGGAAGCATTGATTAAGATTTCTGACTTTTTCATCACATGTCAGCCCAAGTGTCAGAAAAGCGCTGGAAACAGGGAGATAAGCCTTTTTTGGAAGAAATGGTTAAATTCTTGAATTTTTCATCACACATCATCCCAAATGTCACTAAACAGCTGGAAACGGGGAGATAAGCGTTTTTTGGAAGCATTGATTAAGATTTCTGACTTTTCATCACATGTCAGCCCAAGTGTCAGAAAAGCGCTGGAAACATGGAGATAAGCCTTTTTTGGAAGAAATGGTCAAATTCTTGAATTTTTCATCACACATCATCCCAAATGTCACTAAACAGCTGGAAACGGGGAGATAAGCCGTTTTTGGAAGCAATGGTTAACATTTTGACTTTTTCATCACATATCAGCTCCAGTGTCAGAAAAGCGCTGGAAACAGGGAGATATGCCTTTTTTTGGAAGAAATGGTTAAATTCTTGAATTTTTCATCACACATCATCCCAAATGTCACTAAACAGCTGGAAACCGGGAGATAAGCCTTTTTTGGAAGCATTGATTAAGATTTCTGATTTTTTCATCACATGTCAGCCCAAGTGTCAGAAAAGCGCTGGAAACAGGGAGATAAGCCTTTTTTGGAAGAAATGGTCAAATTCTTGAATTTTTCATCACACATCATCCCAAATGTCACTAAACAGCTGGAAACGGGGAGATAAGTTTTTTTTGGAAGCAATGGTTAACATTTTGACTTTTTCATCACATATCAGCTCCAGTGTCAGAAAAGCGCTGGAAACAGGGAGATATGCCTTTTTTTGGAAGAAATGGTTAAATTCTTGAATTTTTCATCACACATCATCCCAAATGTCACTAAACAGCTGGAAACGGGGAGATAAGCCTTTTTGGAAGCATTGATTAAGATTTCTGACTTTTTCATCACATGTCAGCCCAAGTGTCAGAAAAGCGCTGGAAACAGGGAGATAAGCCTTTTTTGGAAGAAATGGTCAAATTCTTGAATTTTTCATCACACATCATCCCAAATGTCACTAAACAGCTGGAAACGGGGAGATAAGCCGTTTTTGGAAGCAATGGTTAAGATTTCTGACTTTTTCATCACATGTCAGCCCAAGTGTCAGAAAAGCGCTGGAAACAGGGAGATAAGCCTTTTTTGGAAGAAATGGTTAAATTCTTGAATTTTTCATCACACATCATCCCAAATGTCACTAAACAGCTGGAAACGGGGAGATGAGCCTTTTTTGGAAGCGTTGATTAAGATTTCTGACTTTTCATCACATGTCAGCCCAAGTGTCAGAAAAGCGCTGGAAACAGGGAGATAAGCCTTTTTTGGAAGAAATGGTCAAATTCTTGAATTTTTCATCACACATCATCCCAAATGTCACTACACAGCTGGAAACGGGGAGATAAGCCGTTTTTGGAAGCAATGGTTAAGATTTCTGACTTTTTCATCACATGTCAGCCCAAGTGTCAGAAAAGCGCTGGAAACAGGGAGATAAGCCTATTTTGGAAGAAATGGTCAAATTCTTGAATTTTTCATCACACATCATCCCAAATGTCACTAAACAGCTGGAAACGGGGAGATAAGTTTTTTTTGGAAGCAATGGTTAACATTTTGACTTTTTCATCACATATCAGCTCCAGTGTCAGAAAAGAGCTGGAAACAGGGAGATATGCCTTTTTTTGGAAGAAATGGTTAAATTCTTGAATTTTTCATCACACATCATCCCAAATGTCACTAAACAGCTGGAAACGGGGAGATAAGCGTTTTCTGGAAGCATTGATTAAGATTTCTGACTTTTCATCACATGTCAGCCCAAGTGTCAGAAAAGCGCTGGAAACATGGAGATAAGCCTTTTTTGGAAGAAATGGTCAAATTCTTGAATTTTTCATCACACATCATCCCAAATGTCACTAAACAGCTGGAAACGGGGAGATAAGCCGTTTTTGGAAGCAATGGTTAACATTTTGACTTTTTCATCACATATCAGCTCCAGTGTCAGAAAAGCGCTGGAAACAGGGAGATATGCCTTTTTTTGGAAGAAATGGTTAAATTCTTGAATTTTTCATCACACATCATCCCAAATGTCACTAAACAGCTGGAAACCGGGAGATAAGCCTTTTTTGGAAGCATTGATTAAGATTTCTGATTTTTTCATCACATGTCAGCCCAAGTGTCAGAAAAGCGCTGGAAACAGGGAGATAAGCCTTTTTTGGAAGAAATGGTCAAATTCTTGAATTTTTCATCACACATCATCCCAAATGTCACTAAACAGCTGGAAACGGGGAGATAAGTTTTTTTTGGAAGCAATGGTTAACATTTTGACTTTTTCATCACATATCAGCTCCAGTGTCAGAAAAGCGCTGGAAACAGGGAGATATGCCTTTTTTTGGAAGAAATGGTTAAATTCTTGAATTTTTCATCACACAACATCCCAAATGTCACTAAACAGCTGGAAACGGGGAGATAAGCCTTTTTTGGAAGCATTGATTAAGATTTCTGACTTTTTCATCACATGTCAGCCCAAGTGTCAGAAAAGCGCTGGAAACAGGGAGATAAGCCTTTTTTGGAAGAAATGGTTAAATTCTTGAATTTTTCATCACACATCATCCCCAATGTCACTAAACAGCTGGAAACGGGGAGATAAGCCGTTTTTGGAAGCAATGGTTAACATTTTGACTTTTCATCACATATCAGCTCCAGTGTCAGAAAAGCGCTGGGAAACAGGGAGATATGCCTTTTTTTGGAAGAAATGGTTAAATTCTTGAATTTTTCATCACACATCATCCCAAATGTCACTAAACAGCTGGAAACGGGGAGATAAGCCTTTTTGGAAGCATTGATTAAGATTTCTGACTTTTTCATCACATGTCAGCCCAAGTGTCAGAAAAGCGCTGGAAACAGGGAGATAAGCCTTTTTTGGAAGAAATGGTCAAATTCTTGAATTTTTCATCACACATCATCCCAAATGTCACTAAACAGCTGGAAACGGGGAGATAAGCCGTTTTTGGAAGCAATGGTTAACATTTTGACTTTTTCATCACATATCAGCTCCAGTGTCAGAAAAGCGCTGGAAACAGGGAGATATGCCTTTTTTTGGAAGAAATGGTTAAATTCTTAAATTTTTCATCACACATCATCCCAAATGTCACTAAACAGCTGGAAACGGGGAGATAAGCCTTTTTTGGAAGCATTGATTAAGATTTCTGACTTTTTCATCACATGTCAGCCCAAGTGTCAGAAAAGCGCTGGAAACAGGGAGATAAGCCCTTTTTTGGAAGAAATGGTTAAATTCTTGAATTTTTCATCACACATCATCCCAAATGTCACTAAACAGCTGGAAACGGGGAGATAAGCCGTTTTTGGAAGCAATGGTTAAGATTTCTGACTTTTTCATCACATGTCAGCCCAAGTGTCAGAAAAGCGCTGGAAACAGGGAGATAAGCCTTTTTTGGAAGAAATGGTCAAATTCTTGAATTTTTCATCACACATCATCCCCAATGTCACTAAACAGCTGGAAACGGGGAGATAAGCCGTTTTTGGAAGCAATGGTTAACATTTTGACTTTTTCATCACATATCAGCTCCAGTGTCAGAAAAGCGCTGGAAACAGGGAGATATGCCTTTTTTGGAAGAAATGGTTAAATTCTTGAATTTTTCATCACACATCATCCCAAATGTCACTAAACAGCTGGAAACGGGGAGATAAGCGTTTTCTGGAAGCATTGATTAAGATTTCTGACTTTTCATCACATGTCAGCCCAAGTGTCAGAAAAGCGCTGGAAACATGGAGATAAGCCTTTTTTGGAAGAAATGGTCAAATTCTTGAATTTTTCATCACACATCATCCCAAATGTCACTAAACAGCTGGAAACGGGGAGATAAGCCGTTTTTGGAAGCAATGGTTAACATTTTGACTTTTTCATCACATATCAGCTCCAGTGTCAGAAAAGCGCTGGAAACAGGGAGATATGCCTTTTTTTGGAAGAAATGGTTAAATTCTTGAATTTTTCATCACACATCATCCCAAATGTCACTAAACAGCTGGAAACCGGGAGATAAGCCTTTTTTGGAAGCATTGATTAAGATTTCTGATTTTTTCATCACATGTCAGCCCAAGTGTCAGAAAAGCGCTGGAAACAGGGAGATAAGCCTTTTTTGGAAGAAATGGTCAAATTCTTGAATTTTTCATCACACATCATCCCAAATGTCACTAAACAGCTGGAAACGGGGAGATAATTTTTTTTTGGAAGCAATGGTTAACATTTTGACTTTTTCATCACATATCAGATCCAGTGTCAGAAAAGGGCTGGAAACAGGGAGATATGCCTTTTTTTGGAAGAAATGGTTAAATTCTTGAATTTTTCATCACACAACATCCCAAATGTCACTAAACAGCTGGAAACGGGGAGATAAGCCTTTTTTGGAAGCATTGATTAAGATTTCTGACTTTTTCATCACATGTCAGCCCAAGTGTCAGAAAAGCGCTGGAAACAGGGAGATAAGCCTTTTTTGGAAGAAATGGTTAAATTCTTGAATTTTTCATCACACATCATCCCAAATGTCACTACACAGCTGGAAACGGGGAGATAAGCCGTTTTTGGAAGCAATGGTTAAGATTTCTGACTTTTTCATCACATGTCAGCCCAAGTGTCAGAAAAGCGCTGGAAACAGGGAGATAAGCCTATTTTGGAAGAAATGGTCAAATTCTTGAATTTTTCATCACACATCATCCCAAATGTCACTAAACAGCTGGAAACGGGGAGATAAGTTTTTTTTGGAAGCAATGGTTAACATTTTGACTTTTTCATCACATATCAGCTCCAGTGTCAGAAAAGCGCTGGAAACAGGGAGATATGCCTTTTTTTGGAAGAAATGGTTAAATTCTTGAATTTCTCATCACACATCATCCCAAATGTCACTAAACAGCTGGAAACGGGGAGATAAGCGTTTTTTGGAAGCAATGGTTAAGATTTCTGACTTTTTCATCACATGTCAGCCCAAGTGTCAGAAAAGCGCTGGAAACAGGGAGATAAGCCTTTTTTGGAAGAAATGGTCAAATTCTTGAATTTTTCATCACACATCATCCCAAATGTCACTAAACAGCTGGAAACGGGGAGATAAGCCGTTTTTGGAAGCAATGGTTAACATTTTGACTTTTTCATCACATATCAGCTCCAGTGTCAGAAAAGCGCTGGAAACAGGGAGATATGCCTTTTTTTGGAAGAAATGGTTAAATTCTTGAATTTTTCATCACACATCATCCCAAATGTCACTAAACAGCTGGAAACGGGGAGATAAGCCTTTTTTGGAAGCATTGATTAAGATTTCTGACTTTTTCATCACATGTCAGCCCAAGTGTCAGAAAAGCGCTGGAAACAGGGAGATAAGCCTTTTTTGGAAGAAATGGTCAAATTCTTGAATTTTTCATCACACATCATCCCAAATGTCACTAAACAGCTGGAAACGGGTAGATAAGCCTTTTTTGGAAGCATTGATTAAGATTTCTGACTTTTTCATCACATGTCAGCCCAAGTGTCAGAAAAGCGCTGGAAACAGGGAGATAAGCCTTTTTTGGAAGAAATGGTCAAATTCTTGAATTTTTCATCACACATCATCCCAAATGTCACTAAACAGCTGGAAACGGGGAGATGAGCCTTTTTTGGAAGCGTTGATTAAGATTTCTGACTTTTCATCACATGTCAGCCCAAGTGTCAGAAAAGCGCTGGAAACAGGGAGATAAGCCTTTTTTGGAAGAAATGGTCAAATTCTTGAATTTTTCATCACACATCATCCCAAATGTCACTACACAGCTGGAAACGGGGAGATAAGCCGTTTTTGGAAGCAATGGTTAAGATTTCTGACTTTTTCATCACATGTCAGCCCAAGTGTCAGAAAAGCGCTGGAAACAGGGAGATAAGCCTATTTTGGAAGAAATGGTCCAAATTCTTGAATTTTTCATCACACATCATCCCAAATGTCACTAAACAGCTGGAAACGGGGAGATAAGTTTTTTTTGGAAGCAATGGTTAACATTTTGACTTTTCATCACATATCAGCTCCAGTGTCAGAAAAGCGCTGGAAACAGGGAGATATGCCTTTTTTTGGAAGAAATGGGTTAAATTCTTGAATTTTTCATCACACATCATCCCAAATGTCACTAAACAGCTGGAAAAGGGGAGATAAGCCTTTTTTGGAAGCATTGATTAAGATTTCTGACTTTTTCATCACATGTCAGCCCAAGTGTCAGAAAAGCGCTGGAAACAGGGAGATAAGCCTTTTTTGGAAGAAATGGTCAAATTCTTGAATTTTTCATCACACATCATCCCAAATGTCACTAAACAGCTGGAAACGGGGAGATAAGCCGTTTTTGGAAGCAATGGTTAACATTTTGACTTTTTCATCACATATCAGCTCCAGTGTCAGAAAAGCGCTGGAAACAGGGAGATATGCCTTTTTTTGGAAGAAATGGTTAAATTCTTGAATTTTTCATCACACATCATCCCAAATGTCACTAAACAGCTGGAAACGGGGAGATAAGCCTTTTTTGGAAGCATTGATTAAGATTTCTGACTTTTTCATCACATGTCAGCCCAAGTGTCAGAAAAGCGCTGGAAACAGGGAGATAAGCCTTTTTTGGAAGAAATGGTTAAATTCTTGAATTTTTCATCACACATCATCCCAAATGTCACTAAACAGCTGGAAACGGGGAGATAAGCCGTTTTTGGAAGCAATGGTTAAGATTTCTGACTTTTTCATCACATGTCAGCCCAAGTGTCAGAAAAGCGCTGGAAACAGGGAGATAAGCCTTTTTTGGAAGAAATGGTCAAATTCTTGAATTTTTCATCACACATCATCCCCAATGTCACTAAACAGCTGGAAACGGGGAGATAAGCCGTTTTTGGAAGCAATGGTTAACATTTTGACTTTTTCATCACATATCAGCTCCAGTGTCAGAAAAGCGCTGGAAACAGGGAGATATGCCTTTTTTTGGAAGAAATGGTTAAATTCTTGGAATGTTTCATCACACATCATCCCAAATGTCACTAAACAGCTGGAAACGGGAGATAAGCGTTTTCTGGAAGCATTGATTAAGATTTCTGACTTTTCATCACATGTCAGCCCAAGTGTCAGAAAAGCGCTGGAAACATGGAGATAAGCCTTTTTTGGAAGAAATGGTCAAATTCTTGAATTTTTCATCACACATCATCCCAAATGTCACTAAACAGCTGGAAACGGGGAGATAAGCCGTTTTTGGAAGCAATGGTTAACATTTTTGACTTTTTCATCACATATCAGCTCCAGTGTCAGAAAAGCGCTGGAAACAGGGAGATATGCCTTTTTTTGGAAGAAATGGTTAAATTCTTGAATTTTTCATCACACATCATCCCAAATGTCACTAAACAGCTGGAAACCGGGAGATAAGCCTTTTTTGGAAGCATTGATTAAGATTTCTGATTTTTTCATCACATGTCAGCCCAAGTGTCAGAAAAGCGCTGGGAAACAGGGAGATAAGCCTTTTTTGGAAAGAAATGGTCAAATTCTTGAATTTTTCATCACACATCATCCCAAATGTCACTAAACAGCTGGAAACGGGGAGATAAGTTTTTTTTGGAAGCAATGGTTAACATTTTGACTTTTTCATCACATATCAGATCCAGTGTCAGAAAAGCGCTGGAAACAGGGAGATATGCCTTTTTTTGGAAGAAATGGTTAAATTCTTGAATTTTTCATCACACAACATCCCAAATGTCACTAAACAGCTGGAAACGGGGAGATAAGCCTTTTTGGAAGCATTGATTAAGATTTCTGACTTTTTCATCACATGTCAGCCCAAGTGTCAGAAAAGCGCTGGAAACAGGGAGATAAGCCTTTTTTGGAAGAAATGGTTAAATTCTTGAATTTTTCATCACACATCATCCCAAATGTCACTACACAGCTGGAAACGGGGAGATAAGCCGTTTTTGGAAGCAATGGTTAAGATTTCTGACTTTTTCATCACATGTCAGCCCAAGTGTCAGAAAAGCGCTGGAAACAGGGAGATAAGCCTATTTTGGAAGAAATGGTCAAATTCTTGAATTTTTCATCACACATCATCCCAAATGTCACTAAACAGCTGGAAACGGGGAGATAAGTTTTTTTGGAAGCAATGGTTAACATTTTGACTTTTTCATCACATATCAGCTCCAGTGTCAGAAAAGCGCTGGAAACAGGGAGATATGCCTTTTTTTGGAAGAAATGGTTAAATTCTTGAATTCTCATCACACATCATCCCAAATGTCCACTAAACAGCTGGAAACGGGGAGATAAGCGTTTTTTGGAAGCAATGGTTAAGATTTCTGACTTTTTCATCACATGTCAGCCCAAGTGTCAGAAAAGCGCTGGAAACAGGGAGATAAGCCTTTTTTGGAAGAAATGGTCAAATTCTTGAATTTTTCATCACACATCATCCCAAATGTCACTAAACAGCTGGAAACGGGGAGATAAGCCGTTTT